>NC_080185.1:43533736-43688736 GCF_950295315.1 Erinaceus europaeus
AAGAAAAAGAGCTGCTTTACTCTGCGTGAGACGCAGGTTTGAGCCCAGATCCCAAGACATTGAATGAAGCTGCGGTGCTGTGTGGTCTCATTCTCACTCATACACACACACACACACACACACACACACACATACATTCTCTCTCTCTCTCTTTCTTCCTTTCTTTCTCTCTCTCTCTCTCTCTCTCTCTCTCTCTCTCTCTCTCACTCTCTCTCTCTCCCTCCCTCCATCCCTCTTTGTCTGTATGGGGTTGAGGTGAGATTAATACTGGAAGCAGAGTAACAGAGGAGTAATACAGCCATGGAGCCCCAGTGATTATCCTGGTACAAAAAAAAAAAGTTCGTAATAGGGCTGGAGGGGGCAGATGGTGGTGCACTTAGTTGAGCGCACATGTTACACTGTACAAGAGCCTGGGTTCAAACCCCTCACTCCCACCAGCAGGAGGACCACTTCTAAGCAACAAAACCTCATGCCTGTGGCACCAAATGTCCAAGTTCAATTCCTGCCACCATCATAAACCAGAACTGAGCAGTACCTGGGTTAAAAAGAAAAAAAAATGAAGATGAATAAAAAAAAAAAAACAGGATGAACAGAAATCTCAGAATCAAAGAGGACACTCCAAATGGAATTCCTTTTGCTTCATCAGTTCACTGCTGGTACGTTGTCTGCCTTCTCTCTTTTCATCACAGGAATTATATCAAGTCTGGGAAGCATATAAGAACTAAAGAAATGGATCATCTATAACTTCCCAGCTCTGACATGTAAGGTCATGTATACATGTAAGGCCATGTATATGCCTGGGTGTGGTGACGCAGTGTACCGGCAACCATGGACGGAAGTTCCGACAGAGTGCAGCCTTGGTGATAGAGTATGCAGTGATCTGGATAAGTGGCACATGGTGAACCATGGGCGAATCCAGTCTGTGCTGGTGTACAAAGCATTGTGGGTAGGCTGAATAGGCTTAAAGGTACAACCAGCCAGAAGACGCTCTCTTGCTGTTTGGCTGCTGCTGCTTCTCCTGGTCAGAAGCATCTCAGTGGAGGTGCTCCAGGCATCCATCCACCATGGCTACGTCTCCTGGAAACTGAACATGTGTGACTCTGTGAGCCGGTAAACTTTTAGACCCCTCTACAGCCAGGAGCAACCTTTACCAGAGCTGATAATTGTTGATCTTATGGGACTAAACTTTTGGTAAATATACTCAGACTTTATGGAACTAGCATACTCTTAACACTTGACGATAATTGCTTATTTTGCCTTTTACCTGTTTCACCCTAATAAACCTTGTATTGTTTAAACCAATTCTCAGCTCCCACTGTGAATCCTTTTACATGCCGCAGCAGCACCAAACCCAAAACCCTTTTTAAAGTTAACTTACAACAAATGGTGCCCAACGTGGGGCAAGAACCCACGACCCTGAGATTAAGTCTCATGCTCTACCGACTGAGCTATGAAAGGTCATGTATACATGTAAGGCCATGTATATGCCTGGGCATTAAAAAAAAAAAAAGGAGTCCCAGAGGGTTAAAGAATATGAAAGCTGGGAGTTGGACGGTAGTACCGTGGGTTTAGCACAGGTGGTGCAAAGCACAAGGACTGGCGTAAGGATCCCAGTTCGAGCTCCTGGCTCCCCACCTGCAGGGGAGTCGCTTTACAGGCGGTGAAGCAGGTCTACAGTTGTCTATCTTTCTCTACCCTCTCTGTCTTCCCCTCCTCTCTCCATTTCTCTGTCCTATCTAACAACGATGACATCAATAACAACAACAATAATAACTACAATAATAAAACAACAAGGGCAACAAAAGGGAATAAATAAATAAATATTTTTTAAATGAATAGGAAAGCTATCAGAAGAGGGGATGGGATATGGAGTTCTGGTGTGGGAATTGTACCCCTCTTATCCCATGGTTTTGTCAGTGTTTCCTTTTTATAAATAAAAATTAAAAAAAAGAAAAGAATACCTTGTGGAAAGATTGGGGGAAAAAAGGAGTGCCTATCGCAACTGATAAGGTATCAATGAACAAAAGTTACCCAAAACTCTCTCTAGTCCTTCTTTTCACAAGCAAGCAGAAATCAGACTGTCATAAAACTAGCATAGATGTGGAAAAAAATAAGTCATATTAAAAGCTTTTTGCATGCATGCTTTTTTACATACACTATTTTCAGAACACACCAGTTTTATCCCCCAGGTGAGCACTAACAAAAATCACATAAAACTATCAGAAAAGGTTGGGGAGATAGCCCAGTAATACAGCATAGACCTCATGTTTCCAGAGAACTCAGGCTCAATCCCTCGGCACCAGCAACAGCCAGAGCTGAACAGTGCTTTTGTCAAAAACTCAATAAAGGGGCCTGTGGTGGCACATCTGCCAGAGCATACAGACTACAATGCTTAAGGACCCAGGTTCGACCCCCAGTCCCCACCTGCAGTGGGGAAGATTCATGAGCAATGAAACAGTGCTGCAGGTGTCTCTCTTTCTCTACCTTCCTCTTCTCTCTTGATTTCTCTGTCTCTATCTAATAAATAAAAACCTATTTTAAAAAAACTTCCAGAGGGATAAAGAAGAGGGAAACTTCCAATGAAGGGTGGTGGGGATTGTATGGAATTGCACACTTCTTTTTTTTCTTCTATTTATTTATTTTTAATTATCTTTATTTATTGGATAGAAACAGCCAGAAATCAAGAGGAAAGGAGGAGATAGACAGAGAGACACCTGCCGCCCTGCTTCACTACTTGCAAAGCTTTCCCCCTGCAGGTGGGGGCCAGGGACTTGAACTCGGGTCCTTTCACACTGTAATATGTCGCTCAACCAGGTGGGCCACCACCCGGACCCCGGAATTGCACCCTTCTTATCTCACAATCTTGTCAATCATTATTAAATCAAGAAAAAAAATAATAATTAAAAAAAAAGAAAGAGAACTCAGGAAAAGGCCAATGGAACACCAAGCTAAACCATTTCCAAGCACTTGCTGGAAATACCTTTGCGGGGTCTGACGTTTTGATGTACGGCTCTGCACAATGTGTGATGTTTCCCTGGAGAACTTTCTCAATCCTGGCAACCAGAAAAATTTCAGGGTGTGGATTCGTCACGGAGAAAATTCCCTGCAAAGAAATGACCTCCATTAGACTGTTGAGATATTTTTAGTACATACTGTGATATACTCAGTGGTCTCTGTAGGCTGTTTTGCGCAGATTCTTTTATTTACTTTACCAGAGTACTGCCCGGTCCTGGCTATGGTGGTGCAGGCCATTAACCTGGCAACTCAAAGCCTCCTCAGGCACGAAAAGTCAGTTTGCGTAACCATGACGCTCTCTCCCCAGCCCAGCCCAGAAAGCTCATCTTCAACCACAAGCTTAGTGCTGGAACCTTTCATGTCACACTGTTTTTAAAGTTCTCAATGTTGCTTTCATTAGTGACTTTCTGGCTTGTCCCCAGCTGCACAAGGAATGTGTGGGTGTCAACATTGCTATTTGCCCCTTGTGTCTGACTGGGTTTGGCAGGTGCATCCTTAGACCTAAAGAATACTGCTTGGCTTAGTTGGTGAGTTCTAAAACAGGCTGTGTTTCTCATGTGGAATTTGATATGCATTTTTAAATGTAGTTGCGTATAACTCCAGATCAACTCACATATTTAATGAATTAAAACTGATGATAGTGGACTGGAGAGACAGTGTAGTAGTTCTGCAAATGATCTTCATGCCTGAGTGTTTGAGGTCCCAGGTTCAATCCCCAGAACCACCATAAGCTAGAGCTTAGCAGTGTCCTGGTGTCTCTGTCTCTGTGTGTGTGTGTGTGTGTGTGTGTGTGTGTGTGTGTGTGTGTCTCATTAAAATAAAATAAATAAAATTTAAAAAGAGTATACCATATTATAAAAAATGATGGTAGCTTAGAGCAAAAAAACAAATTCCATGGAGATAAAAGTCACAAGTATACACATATACCCAAGGACCTCCTATTCAGCCATAAAAATACAAAACCTTGCCATTTGTGATAGCATGGATAGACCTTGAGGGTATTATGAAAAGTGAATTAAGTTAGAAAACAAACACTAGGTGTGAAACATAGAGAAACAAAACAGAACAACGATGAGATATAGAAAACATATTGGAGGTTTTAGAAGGATGCATTAAAAAAAACGTGTAGAGGGTTCATTGATGGAGAGAGGTGAAAAAGAGCTTTTTGGTGGTAATCACAGTGTTTTTTGTTTTCTAAATAGAGACAAGAAAGGGGGGGAGAGAGAGAGAGAACACCACAATACTGGTTTCCTTCAATGCAGTGAGGACCGAACTTGAACCTGGGTTAAGCACATGGGAAGCAGCGCCAAATCCAAGTGAGCTGTAATCATCAATCCAAATCTTGGTGTACTGTTTACCAATGTAGACTTACATGGCCATACACGGAAACTTACATTTGAAAAGTCACTTTTAGCTCAAGAAAAAAAGTATATAACATAAACTCCCCTGCCTGCATTTCCACTTGAGTTCATCAAAACAGTATTTTCCCAGTTCGAGCCCCCGGCTCCCCACCTGCAGAGGAGTCGTTTCACATGTGGTGAAGCAGGTCTGCAGATGTCTGTCTTTCTCTCTCCCTCTCTGTCTTCCCCTCCTCTCTCCATTTCTCTCTGTCCTATCCAACAACGATGTCATCAATAACAACAATAATAACTACAACAATAAAACAAGGGCAATAAAAGGGAATAAATAAATAAATATCAAAAAATATATTTTTTTCAAAAGTGGAGACCAGGGCCAGGTGGTGGCGCACCTGGTAGAGTGCACATGTTACAATGCTCAAGGACGGGTTCAAGCCCCTGGTCCCCTCCTGCAGGAGGAAAGCTTTACAAGCAGTGAAGCAGGTCTGCAGGTGTCTTATCTTTCTCTCCACCTCTCTGTCTTCCCCTCCTCTCTGTCTCTGTCCTATCTAACAACGATGACATCAGTAACAACAATAATGACTACAACAACAATAAAAATGGCAACAAAAAGGTAAAATAAATAAATAAATATTAAAAAAACAAAAAAGTGTTTTTCCTAAACTGTGAGCATTCTCAAAGATTGATTATGTGTGAGCACTGTAGAGAACAATCTCCTCAGGTCGCTTGTCTACTCCTGTTATCACTCAAGTTTCCACAACTGAGAATTCAGAAAAGCATGACTTTTCTTCAAGTCAAATAAAGATGACTTTGTGGCCATACACTTTATAAAAAAATGCATTTCAGGGGGACGGACCTGCGTAAGGATCCCAGTTCAAGCGCCCCCAGCAACCTGTAGGGGAGTCTCTTCACAAGAGGTGAAGCAGGTCAGTCCCCCCCGCTCCATTTCTCTCTGTCCTATCCAACAATGATGACATGAATAACAACAATAATAATAACTACAACAATGAAATAACAAGGGCAACAAAAGGGAATAAATAAATATTTTTAAAAGATGTATTTCAAAAAAGCCTAACTTGCCATATATATACATATAAATCCCAGGCAGGGGTTGATAGCATAATGGTTATGCAAAAAGACTTTCATGCCTAAGGCTCCAAAGTCCCAGGTTCAGTCCTCCCCACCACCATAAGCCAGAGCTGAACAGTGCTCTGACTTAAAAAAAAAATAGGTAAGGGCTTTAAAAAAAAATCCCTTTTTCCAACTATGGTACCATCTCCCCAGACAATAACCTGGGTCTACTTACATATTAGATGTCAGGCGCAGGCAAAAACTAGTAAAGTCATGAGCCCCTTGGAATATTCCTAAAATACACCTACTAGCTTTCTCCAAAATGAAGACCCCAAATCTTCATCTGAAATATTCTTGCTGTTAGGTTCATGATTAGTCAACAATTTGTTTGGCTTTCTATCTTAACTCTTTTTCAGCCACCAGGTTCTAGATGATACTATGATGCCAATCTGACTTCCTTGGGCAGAGGACCCCACCATGTGTCTGTCTTGGAGCCCCTCCTCCTCAGATCCTTGCTCCACTAGGGAAAGAGAGAGACAGGCTGAGAGTATGGATTGACCTGTCAATGTCCATGTTCAGCGAGGAAGCAATCTTAGAAGCCAGACCTCCTACCTTCTGCACCCCACAATGACCCTGGGTCCATACTCCCAGAGGGATAAATAATAGGAAAGCTCTCAAGGGAGAGGAACTCGGGGGGTGTGTATTGTGTGAAAATGCACCCCTCTTATCCTATAGTCTTGTCAATATTTCCATTTTATAAATAAAATTTTTAAAAAACCACACCTTTGTTGCTGTGAACAAGCTCTGGTGTTTCAATACAAAGAAAGGGAGGGAACAGAGAATCCCAAACTGCATTTGTGCCTGTGCTTTACTGAGAGTTCTAACTTAGATAGGACCAGAATTACGTAAGCTTTCTCTGCATGCATATGGAACAATCATGTTATAATTCCCTGTCCAGTTCAGCTCCTTCCAAATGTAAGTGCTTCCAAACAGCCTGTTAGTTGCTTGTATCTGTTGTTTCAGGAAGCCCTATGCAAATTCAAGTCGAAGAATCCACCAAGTTTTATTTTTCTACTTGGGTTATTACCAAGTGGAATTACTACAGTAATTCCCAGTTTCCAGAGCATTTCAATCACATTATTTCATTTGTTCCCGTTAGAAGCCTCTGAGGTACACAGGACAGAAGAGTGAGCTTGTGGGAAGAGAAGACAACATAATGATTATATAAAAAGATGTTCATGCCTAAGGCTCTGCGGTCCCAGGTTCCCCCACACCCCTGTAAGTCAGAGTTGAGTAATACTCTGGTCTCTCTGTACCATTTTCTCTGTATCGCTCTGTCTCATTAAACTAAGTTAAACAAAATATATTTTTAAAAGTAAGAAGAAACTTGTATAATAAGATACTGAACACTTCCCCAAAAGCCAATGGTTCCTAAGGAGCCTGGATAATAGACGGCTCAGTTTCCAATTCCCAACCAAAAAGCATGGAATAAAGGTAGTCAAATTTCCTGGGTTCAAATTCTGCCTCTACCACTTAGATAAGCCACACCCTCTCTAAGTCTCAGCAGTTCATCTATGGTCTCAAAGGTGGGATGAAGGAGCACTAAAGGGGAGGCTGGGAGACAGAAGTCCCTATGGTGGAATAAGGTGATGATGGTTGAAATGTATTCAGACCTATCTTTGGAGAGTGTTCAAATCTACCCTCATGTTAACATCCCTATAAATCAGCATGCTCTACAGTAAAGTAATACTGGAGTTCAGGAAAAAAATGGGTATGTTGAGAATAGTAGCTTTTTAAATTTTCGTTTACTTATTTGATAGAACAGAGAGAAATTGAGTGGGGGAAGGGGAGCTAGAAAGAGAAATATAAAGGGAGACATCCAACACTGCTCCAATGCTCATGAAGCTTCCTTCTTGTAGGTGGGGACCAGGTACTTGAAGCTGTGCCCCTGTGAACTGTAATGTGTGCACTCAACCAGGTGCATTGCCACTTGGCCCTGAGAACAAAAGCACTTTCCTAAACTTGTCTGGGTTAAGGGAAGGCATGTGCACTGGTACCTGGTTTGAATGCATCACCTAAAGTGCACCTCACAAGCACCTCTCTACTGGCCCCACATCACTTTCCAGACTACCTCTGCTACCACTGGGGTACAGACTTCAGTGCTTAAACACATGGTGATTAAGATGGAGAGTTTTGGTCCAGACTCCCAGAGAGGGTGAGTGGGCTTCTGTGAGATGCTGGGTTGCTCAAAACTCTGGTGGTGGGGACTGTGTGGAGGTGGTGCGGCCCTGCTGTCTTACAATCTTGGTCCCTGGAGGCAACAAGCTTCACAAACAGTGCAACAGTGCTGCGGCTGTCTCCCTTTCTGTCTCTCTCCCTCCCATCTCAATTTCTCTCTGACCTATCAAATTAAAAAGGAAAAAAATGGCCACCGGAAGTAATGGATCTGTCACGCAGGCACGGAGCCCCAATGAAATCCTGGTGGCAAGTAAATAAATATTTAAAAAATAATAATAATAAAAGACGATTGAGTGAGTTCTTTCAAGCAGACCCAGGTTCAAATCCAGCTTTCCCCGCAGTTGGTATGCAGTGGCGGGCTGCTCACTCAACCTCCCCTCACTATGGGTTCCTCATTGGTGAACTGGCAGTCATCAAAATATTTCTTAATCCGAAGTGAAACATGTTGAGGTGGTACTGGATGCACTGCTTAGGTTTAGATCAACAGATGCAGTATCAATTGGTATGGGTCGAGAGAGAAGCATGCAGGAAAATGAGCTATGCCCCAGAGGTTCCAGGACTGGGAGAAATAATGGGTTTTATAGAGAATAGAGAGGGTTCCTACATCTTAGTGGTTAAGAAGGCATTTGGTTGACCTTGAAAATCCCATTGTTAGGATTTTCTTCTTTCTTTTTTTCCTTTTTTTTTTTTTTTGTTTGCCTCCAGGTTGTTGCTGGGACTCAGTGCCTGCACTAGGAAACCACTGCTCCTGGAGGCTATTTTTCCTCTTTTGTTGCCCTTATTGTTTATTGTTGTTGTTATTGCTGTCATTGTTTTCGGATAGGACAGAGAGAAATCGAGAGAGATGGGGAAGACAAAGAGGAGGAGAGAAAGATAAGACACCTGCAGACCTATTTCACTGCCTGTGAAGCAACCCCCTGCAGGTGGGGAGCTGGGGGTTCAAACCGGGATCCTTATGCCGGTCCTTGCTCTTGGCACCATGTGCACTTAACCCGCTGCGCTACTGCCCAGCTCCCTGGATTTTCTGTATCATACAAGACCTCACCATGATTTATGATATTTAATGCTATTTTAATATAGCTCTATTTAATATCTTGCCACAGCTAGTTGCTTCTGGTCTGTGGTCTAAGATTACAGTGATTTAATATTTCTAAAAAGTCATTATTATATTATTAAACAAATTGTTTTTCTTTATATCTTAATGCTTTTAGCCACCAAGGTGTGCCACCACCTGGCCCCTCATCTTTAGCTTTTCTTAAAGACCTGTTTTATGTATTTAGTTTTGATAACGACAAGAGAGAACTTAAAAAGGTAAAGGGAAAAATAGAAAGAAGGAAAGAAAGAGGGAGATGGAAATGGGAGATGGGAGAGGGTGAAAGAGAGACACCTGCAGCATTGATTCACCACTTATGAAACTTTCTCCCGACAGGTGGGGACCAGAGGCTTGTTGTTCTTCAGCTTTCTGTACTGTCTGAATTTTCTACAAGATACTGTACTTAATCTTTCTAATCAGAATAAATGGAACGCTATTTTTATTTCAAGGGAAAAAGACATCTTTGTTCTTAAGCCACTTGCCACTTTAACTCCAAACTGCATTTGAGTTTCTATTCAGCAGCAAATGTCCAGAGGACAGACCGTCAATTCTACCCCACCTAACCTTATGGCCTCCATCCTGGTGAGAGGTCAAAGTGCCAGGGAGCTGTCAGGCTCTTTCTGAAGGGAGCTCTTTGCACCAGACAGGATGGGACAGAGTAGTATTACAGCTGGAGCACAAGCAGCCCCTTCCCGTCACTTCCAACCAGAAACCCCTGTATAAAGGGTTCTTTATGCTCCATTCCAACTACCTACTCACCATGGTGCTAGAAAGCAAGGGAGGGAGTGTTAAAGGAGGGGCAGTCGTTCCTTCAAATACCCAAGTCTCTGAGGCACCCCCTACCTTGCTCAGAAGTATGTACAAGGACTGGATGATGGTGTACCCAGTAGAGCCTACACGCTGCTATTCAAAGAGCCCAAGTTCAAGTCCCCAATCCCCACCAACAGGGGGGTGCTTGGCAAGCATCTAAGCAGTGCTACAGGTGTCTCTCTTCCTCTTTACCTCTCTACCTCCCCCTCTCTTTTCAATTTCTGTCTCCATTAAAAACAGAACAACAAGAACAAAAATCAAACAAAAACAAAAGGGGGGAAGGTATGTTCAAAGTGTGTTTGTGTATTTTTGTGTTCCATCTCACAAAATATTTCCTTTACCCAATCAGTCTCTCTGAAAATGTGTCTTTACCAATTCCACTAGCCAATTATTGACAGTACATTCGCTGATAACACTTTTTCCCTCAAAGTTGTCAAAAACAAAACAAAACAATCCCCCGCCCCCAACCCCCCACAAAAACCCTCCACAGAGAACTTAGGAGAAACAGAAGGCTCTTAAAAACACTGGCCTGAAACTATGACATAACCCAAGGATATTTACCTTATTTATTTATTTATTTATTTATTATTTTTCTTTTAGTTCCCACCAGGGTTATTGCTAAGACTCCATGTTGCACGATGAATCCAGGGTTCCCAGTGGCCGTTTTCCTTTTTTTTTTAAATCTTCCTTTCTTATTAGATAAGACAGAGACATCCAAAAAGATCTATGTACATATATGTTCTTAGCAGCACAATTTGTAATAGCCAAAAGCTGGAAGCAAACCAGGTGTCCAACAATAGATGAGTAGCTGAACAAGTTGTGGTCTATATACACAATGTAATACTACTCAGCTATAAAAAATGGTGACTTCACCATTTTCAGCCGATGTTGGATGGACCTTGAAAAATTCATATTAAGTGAAATAAGTCAGAAACAGAAGGATGAAAATGGGATGATCTCACTCTCAGGCAGAAGTTGAAAAACAAGATCAGAAGAGAAAACACAAGTAGAACCTGAACTGGAATTGGAATACTGCACCAAAGTAAAAGACTCTAGGGTGGGGGGTGGGGAATACAGGTCCAAGAAGGATGACAGAGGACCTAGTGGTGGTTATATTGTTATATGGAAAACTGAGAAATGTTATGCATGTACAAACTATTGTATTTACTGTCGAATGTAAAATATTAATTCCCCAATAAAGAAATTTTAAAAAAAGATAAGACAGAGAGAAATTGAGAGAAGGGGGGAGAAACAGAGAGGAAAGAGACCTGAATACCTGCTTTATCACTCAATGAAGTTTCCTCAAGCAGGTGGTGAGTGGGGGCTCGAACCTGGGTCTTTGCCCATGTGTGTTCAACTGGGCGGACCACTATTCAACCCCTTAGTAGTAGTAGTAGTAGTAGCAGTAGTAGTAGCAGCAGCAGCAGCAGCAGCAGTAGCAGTAGCAGTAGGAGTAGGAGTAGCAGTCGTGGTAGTAGTATTTACTTAATGGGAGGTGGAATAATACAATGCAGCACAGCTGTTGACACATGGGTACAGTCTCTCATCTCCCTGTGAAAAGTGTCTATAAAAGACTCTCAACTCCAACTTCAGTCCTTTCCCACCATTATGCACCAGGATTTGGTGCATATGTCTCTTACTCTAAATGTGTCACCAAGGCGGAAAGTTCCTTCTTTACCTGCTTTATGTAGCGTAGCTGAGATTCAGCAATTCCATGAATAAAGGACTCAGGTGAGGCGCTTTTCGGGTTCCCTTCACTGGCCAGGTAGGCTGAAGTGCTCCACAGCATTTCCCGCACAGAAGGGGGGTTCAGGTCTACGTGGAAGTCAGCTGAAAGCTTACAATTGTTCTTTACATCAAATAAGGCAAGATTGATGAAAAAGGGTTCAACCTGGGAATGAGAAGAGGGCCATGTTTTAGCTCTGTCTGTGTGTTTGCTCATTTATTCCTACGGATGTGGTACTGGGAAGAAACATGTGTGATAACACTGAGCTGTCTCCTTGGTTTCACTTTGAGAAAGAGAATGAGACAGGAGGAAGAAGGGAGAGACATTAAAATATCTCTCTGCCATCCGTGGGGTTCCCTTTGTGCTGTCCATGGTACTACCATGTGGTACTAGGATGGCACTTAGAACCTTATGTGTGGTGATACACATGCTTTATCCACTGACTCAACTTCCAGGGCTCCAGTTTTACATTTATTTGTTTGTTTGTTTTGCCTCCGGGGTTACTGCTGGGGCTCGGTGCCTGCACTATAAGTCCACTGCTCCTGGAGGCCATTTTTCCCATTCTGTTGCCCTAGTTATTGCCCTTGTTGTTATTGTTGCTATTGCTGTTATTGTTGTTGTTGGATAAGACACAGAGAAATGAAGAGAGGAGGGGAAGACAGGGAGGGGGAGAGAAAGATAGACACCTGCAGACCTACTTCACCACATGTGAAGCGACACCCGCTGCAGGTGGGGAGCTGGGGGGCTCAAATCAGGATCCTTGAGCTTTGTGCCATGTGCTCTTAACCCGCTGCACTACCATCTGGTCCCCCAGTTTTACATTTTTTTTAAAATATTTATTTATTCCCTTTTGTTGCCCTTGTTGTTTTATTGTTGTAGTCATTATTTATGTCATGTTGTTGGATAGGACAGAGAGACATGGAGAGAAGCAGGGAAGACAGAGAGGGGGAGAGAAAGATAAACACCTGCAGACCTGCTTCATTCACCAGGGGCTCGAACCAGGATCCTCACACTGGTCCTTTCTCTGTGCCACCTGTGCTTAACCCGCTACACTACCACCTGCCTCCCAGTTTTACATTATTTAAATAAGATTCTTAGGTAAAATGGAGGAGGGACTCAATTAGATTTTTTTATTAATCAAGTTTCTGTGATTACAGTTGCTGTGTTCAACATCAGATTGTATTCTAGCTCATTTCCATCAACAATAAAGTATTTAAAAAAATAACAGGCCATCAAATTTTCATTTTGGTCAGGTTGAAAATATTTCATCGGTTACACTTTTTTTTTCTTAAATGATGAGAACTCAGAAGCTACACTTAAAGAACATCAATGGGTCTCTAAAATAAAATTGAACCTCCCTGAGAACTTAATGCAAATTAGCTAGAACTAAGGCTCCAATGCTCTACGGTCAAAATGAATCCCCCTTTTTGTTATATTACAGCTTACTGGGTTCTGTATCTCATCAGAGCTACTAACAGTCAACATCCAAATTACTTAACAAAAGCTTTGCCCTATCAGCACTTTGGGAAGGCATAATTCCTTCCCGCTGCAGATGGCATTTGAAAGCCGGTCATAAAGAGAAATTTCATGCCAGATGGCATAATGATTAACCCTCTAGACACAGGACATCTCCCAGTGTACTTGAGCTATGCTGGAAGAAAAATTAAACCTTGCTGTGATTTTTTCCCCCAAAGTCAAAATAACACAGAAAAGATAAACATAAAATGCAGTCTCCCTGGCACTTTTACATTTATGGCTTCAAGCGTTTCTGAGCGACTCAAATGATCTATGATAGCCAATAATTAGAAGTCTCTATGCGGAACAAAAGGAATCCACTCTGTGAAGGGAGAGCAGGGCTAGCTGACAACATAGTATCACCCTTGCTGCATGGTCTTGGTGCTCCATATCCACTGCCAAGAGCCAACTTCATCAGATAAGTCAAATTGAGGATTTTCCTGGGCTCTGGGGCCATGTTCCTCCTCAAGACCCTAATTGTAGCTTCACATTTGTTTGAAGGTTTTGTTTGTTTGTTTTCATCAGAGCACTGCTCATCTCTGCATTTAAAAAAAAATTTATTTATTCCCTTTTGTTGCCCTTGTTTTTATTGGGGTAGTTATTATTGTTGTTATTGTTGTCATTGTTGTTGGATAGGACAGAGAGAAATGGAGACAGGAGGGGAAGACAGAGAGGGGGAGAGAAAGATAAACACCTGCAGACCTGTTTCATCGCCTGTAAAGCGACTCTACTGCAGGTGGGGAGCCGGGGACTCGAACCGGGATCCTTACACCGGTCCTTGCGCCTCTGCCTTATAGTGGTGTAGAAGACTGAACCCTAGACATTGGGGCCTCAGGCATGAGAGTCTGTTTGCATAAACATGCTATCTAACCCCGCCCTCTTCTCATTTGTTTGAAAGGTTAAGTCTTCAACTAATCCTCTTTCAAAATGAAAACATACTCATTTTAGGGCAAAAGAGACATGACAGTAGCCTAGGAGATGGGTAGCCCAATAGGTAGAGCTCTGAACTTACAAGCATGAGGTCCTGAGACCAACGCCTGGCATAACACATGCCAGAGTATTTCTCTGGCTTCTTTCACTCTCTCTATTATTTTTTAAAAAATGGGGAGCCGGACGGTAGCACAGCAGGTTAAGTGCACATGGTACAAAGTGCAAGGACCCGAGTAAGGATCTTGGTTCAAACCCCCAGCTCCCAACCTGCAGAGGAGTCACTTCACAAGTAGATCTGCAGGTGTGTATCTTTCTCTCCCCCTCCTTTCTCAATTTTTCTCTGTCCTAACCTACAATAATGACAACAACAATAATAAGACCAACGATGGGCAACAAAAGGGGGGAAAAGTGGCCTCTGGGAGGTGAAACAGGTCTGTGGGTGTCTGTCTTCCCCTCTCTATTTCTCTCTGTCCTATCCAACAACAACAACAATGGTAAACAACAAGGCCAACAGAAGGGGCAAAAATAGCCTCCAGGAGCAATGGATTTGTAGTGCAGGCAGCAAGCCCCAGCGATAACCCTGGAGGCAATAAATAAATAAATAAATAAATAGAAAGAAAAAAAGGGAGGTCACACGGTGGAACGTCTGGTAGAGAGTACATATTTCAATGTGTAAAGACCCAGGTTCAAGACCTCAGTCCCTATCTGCGGGGGGAGGGGATGACAATTTCACAAGCAGTGAAGAAGTGCTGCAGGTGTCTCTATCGCATTTTGTATTATTATTATTATTATTTACCAGAGCACTGCTCAGCTCTGGCTTATGGTGGTGCACGGGATTGAATCTGGGATTTCGGAGGCTCAGGCATGAGGGTCACTTTGCATAACCACTATGCAATCTTCCCCCCCACCCCTCTCTCTTTATCTCCCCCCTTCTCTTTCCATTTCTCTCTGTCCCAACCTACAATAAATAAATAAAAGGCCTATTTAGGGAAAAAAAAAAGACATCAACTCAGAATATGTAGCAAAAGAGCTATCAATAAGTCAGGTTTCTGCACTGGCAAAAGACAAAAAAAAGAAAGGAGGTGGTCACTTTCTGATTCAAAAGAGGTAGAAGAAAAAGTCATACATACATTTGTGGGTGGTCCTTTCACATTGTCTCCAACTTGACCCAAGATATTGAAAGTTAAATCATGGCAGTTTACCAGCAAACGTTTATTGCACTTTTCTTCAAATGGCTTTATATCAGGCTCAATCCCTGAAAAGTCCAGCCTCTACAAAACAGATAACATGAGTCATTTCTAAAACGAAAGAGACAGGATTTAGAGTCTAACAGATATATAAAGTAAACACTGCAGAATCCAACCAATCAACCTTTATCCCTTCTTCATTTAACCCCATTTTGACTCCACAAGTCTTTGTAGAGCTCTGATAATAAGGGTGAAACACTGACAGAGAAAACCCTGGAGGGGCCGGACCTGGTTGGGCACACGCACTACAGTGTGCAAGGATTCAGGTTCAAGCCCCTTGTCCCCACCTGCAGGTGGGGGAGCCTCATGTGTGGTGAAACAGGGTTGCAGGTGACTCTCCGTCTCTCTCCCTCTCTATCTCCCCCTCCCCTCTCAATTTCTCTGTCTCTATCCAATAATAAACTAAAAAATAAATAAATAAAAATGACTTTCTCTTTAGAGAAAATCCTGGAGATGAGACTGATCTAAAGTGAAGGAAAAATCATAATCTTTCAATATCATGGACTAATAACCCTACAAGACACGATTCTACCTCCCAATCACTGCTGTATATAATATTCTATAACTCTCACCTCTTCCGCTGCCAATACTGTTCTAGTCAAGCTCGAATCCTTAGTTATTTCTCCAGCCCAAGTAGTCTTCAACCTCAGGGCCTTTGCACTTGCTGTTCTAGCAGTAATCCCATTCCCCCAGACAGATGCATGGCTTACTTTCTCATTCCATTTCAAGTTCCCAATCAGTTGCCAATTCTGCAAACCTAGACTTCCTTATTTAACTCCCTATCTAAAACTGCACACTCTCGGACAGCCTCTACTCCCTTTCCTTGATTCAACTTTCTTCTTTTCTTTTTTTAGTCATCTTATTGAAAGGGAGACAGTTGTTTATAATATAGTTGTTGACACTTGAGTACATTTTTTCATCTCCCCAAGAGAGATATTTGCAGAACACGCAACCCCAACTTAGATCCTTTTTCACCATCATGCACTAAGACCTCAACACCCTCTCCACCCCCTCCCTTCCCCAGGAATCCTTCATTCTGGGGCAATATACCACACACTCAGTCCAAGTTTCACTGTGTGTTTTCCCTCTCTGTTCTTGTTTCTTAAGTTCTGTTTAGAAATGAATTGGTGGGAGTCGGGTGGTAGCGCAGCGGGTTAAGCACAGGTGGTGCAAAGCGAAAGGACCTGCATAAGGATCCTGGTTCAAGCCTCCTACTCCCCACGGACAGGGGAGTTACTTCACAAGTGGTGAAGCAGGTCCGCAGGTGTCTGTCTTTCTCTCCTCCTCTCTGTCTTCCTCACTCTGTGTCCTATCCAACAACGAGGACATCACCAATAATAATAACTACAACAATAAACAACAAGGGCAACAAAAGGGAATAAATAAATAAATATATTTTTTTAAATGTGAATTGGCTTTCTGACATTGCGGTGAAGCGGGTCGGCATGTGTCTTTCGCTCTCCCCTCTGTCTTCCCCTCCTCTCTCTGGGGTGGGGCGGGGAGGGCTCAGGTCCTGGAATATGATGGCAGAGGAGGACCTAGTGGGGGTTAAATTATGTGGAAAACTGAGAAATGTTACACATGTACAAACTATTGTGTTTTACTGTCAACTGTAAACCATTAATTTCTAAAAAAATAAATAAATGGAAGTACCTTATGATTCAGCAATACCACTCTTAGGTATTTATCCAAAAGACACTGAGACACTAGTTCAGAGGGACATATTCACCCGTACGTTCACAGCTGCATTGTTTACAACAGCCAAAAGATGGAAAGAAGGCTAAATACTCATCAGCTGATGACTCTCTAAAGAAGTTATGTATGGGATATATATTCTGTGGAACGCTACTCTGCAATCAAAGAGATGATAATGTGTCCTTTGGGACAAAAATGGATGGCACTGGAGGCAAAGAGATGAAAGACAGGGCCAGGCAGTGGCACACCTGGTTGACCACACATGTTATAATGCTCAAGAACACGGGTTCAAACCCCTGATCCCCACCTGCAGAAGGAAAGTTTCACGAGTGGTGAAGCAGGGATGCAGGTGTCTTTATGTCTCTCTTCCTCCCCCTCTCAATGTCTCTATCTCTATCCAATAAATAAATATTTTAAAAAAGAGATGAAAGACAACTACCATATGGTTTCACTTATATGTAGATCTGGTATACATGAATTGAAAAGAAAGGGAAAAAAAAACAGAAGCAAGCAAACTATTTGTGAGACTTGTAAGAAGTGCATTTATCTTTGGGGGGTGGCAGTGTGGGGATACAGCACTTTGGTGGTGGGTGTAGAGTGAAACCATACACCATAATCTTACAATCTTGTAAGATTAACAATCTTACTGTTAATCACTAAGTTTAAAAAATAACTGAAACATAGGTGTCCTTCAACAAATGGTGTTGGAAAAATTGGGTTGAAATGTGCAGAAGAATGAAACTGAACCACTATATTTCACCAAACACAAAAGTAAATTCCAAGTGGATCAAGGACTTGAATGTTAGACCAGAAACTATCAGATACTTAGAGGAAAATATTGGCAGAACTCTTTTTCGTCTAAATTTTAAAGACACCTTCAATGAAACGAATCCAACTACAAAGAAGACTAAGGCAAGTATAAACCTATGTGACTACGTCAAATTAAAAAGCTTCTGCACAGCAAAAGAAACCACTCCCCAAACCAAGAGACCCCTCATAGAACGGGAGAAGATCTTTACATGCCATACATCAGACAAGAGCTTAATAACCAACATATATAAAGAGCTTGCCAAAGCCAACAACAATAAAACAAATGACCCCATCCAAAAATGGGGAGAGAACATGGACAGAATATTTACCACAGAAGAGATCTGAAAGGCCAAGAAACACAAGAAAAAATGCTCCAAGTCACTGATTGTCAGAGAAATGCAAATAAAGACAACCATGAGATACCACTTCACTCCTTTGAGAATGTAATACATCAGAAAATATAGCAGCAACAAATGCTGGAGAGGTTGTGAGGCCAAAGGAACCCCCCCAGCACTGCTGGTGGGAATGTAAATTGGTCCACCCCCTGTAGAAAGCAGTCTGGAGAACTCTCAGAAGGCTAGAAGTGGACCTACCCTATGATACTGCAATTCCTCTCCTGGGGATATTCTAAGAAGCCAAACATACCCACCCAAAAAGATCTGTGTGTACCTATATTCTTAGCAGCACAGTTTTTAATACCTAAAACCTGGAAGCAACCCAGGTGTCCAACAACAGATGAGTGGCTGAGCAATTTGTGGTCTATATACACAATGGAATACTACTCAGCTGTAAAAAATGGTGGCTTCACTGTTTTCAGTCCATCTTGGATGGAGCTTGAAGAAATCATATTAGGTGAAATAAGTCAGAAATGGAAGGATGAATATGGGATGATCTTACTCACAGGCAGAAGTTGAAAAACAAGATCAAAAGAGAAAACACTAAGCAGAAGTTAGGCTGGAGTTGATGTATTGCACTAAAGTAAAAGACTCTGGGGTGGGTGGGTGGGAGGGTTCAGGTCCTGGAACATGATGGCAGAGGACCCAGTGGGGGGTGTATTGTTATGTGGAAAACTGGGAAATGTTAAGCATGTACAAACTATTGTATTTACTGTCAAGTGTAAAACATTAATCCCCCAATTAAAAAAAAGATAGGTGTCTGCAAAATCCTTTCTTATGTTGATTGTACTTGAGGACAAAGTGCCAAACTGCCCCAACCTATGAATAAATAAGACATTCCATAGATTATCATTTCACAAGCAAGGAAAACTAATAGATTCAGGAAGCTATCATTAGTGGTTTCCAAGTTTACAAAAAGAAGGACAGAAAACTGCTGATTCTTGGGGCCAGGCGGTGGCACACTTAGTTAAGTGCACATATTACAGTGTGCAAGGACCCAGGTTCAAGCCCCTAGTCCCCACCCCACCTGCAGGGGGAAAACTTCAAGTGGTGAAGCAGGGCTGCAGGTGTCTCTCTGTCTCTCTCCCTTCACCCCCAACTTTCCTCTGCCTATCAAATAAACAAATGAATAAATGAAATTTAAGGGAAAAAAATCTGCTGGGACTTCATGTCTGCACAACTCTACTGTCTTCAGTGTTCATATTCTATATTTCAAAGAAAGATCTCTTTCTCTTTTGTATTTTTATTAATGAGTTAACAGTAATTTACAAGACTATAAGGTAACAGGAATGCAGTCCTATACCACTTACAAAAAAAAAATTAAAAAGAAAAGAAAGCGAGGCTACTAAATAGTCAGAAAAGGCAGCACGGGCCGAGGCTGAAGACATGGATTTGAGAGTCAGTGGCATGAAGGGTGAGAAGTAGGACAAGGCTGGAACCCCCGGAGACCACCTACGTTTTAACAATGAACAGAGGGAAAGGAATCTGCCTAGGAAAACTGATAAACACTGAGTTCAGCTTCTAACAAGAGTGAGGAGTGAGTGTACCCTGGCTGTCACAGAGATATTTTTAAACTTTATCAGTATTAAAAAATTACTTTAAAGTTTAAAGAGAGAGAGAGAGATGGGGAGTCAAGGAATTCCACACCACAGGGGAGGAAACTGCTCCTCCTCTCAATAAAGCTCATAGAATCCTCCTTTTCAATTTACAGGGCTGGACTCTGACAATATCAGTTCAGCAGTTCATTCTCAGTATCTGAACAAACGTGCATCCTGTTCACAAAGAGGACAAACAGAGACAGGCAGACAACTTCCCACACTTGCAATGAGGCCAGAGACCTCGTAGGCAGGAAATGACTAGGTGAAGTTGAGCAGAGTCTACCGCCAAAAATTAGATGCCCACACCAAGAAAGAGAGGAATTTCCCTCAATTGCCTGATTCAAGCCAAAACAGGTACTTCCAGGAGAGCTTTGACTAATTATAGCCATTCTGACCTAGCTTGTACCAGGGACCAAGTCTT
Source organism: Erinaceus europaeus (assembly GCF_950295315.1). Taxonomy (NCBI): domain Eukaryota; kingdom Metazoa; phylum Chordata; class Mammalia; order Eulipotyphla; family Erinaceidae; genus Erinaceus; species Erinaceus europaeus. Next base: position 43,553,659 of record NC_080185.1, read on the forward strand.
CCTTGAATGGGCCAAGAGCATAATACACAAACCTGAAAGTGTACCTTCCCCCGCCCCACACAGTACCTTTATCTACAGAAGTAACGCAACCATGTGGGACTAGACAGCCCCTCGTGAACACTTATCAGTGGAACCAGCAGAGGCAAACTATTGCCATGGAGATCAATTCTAATTTCCGCCCGTTTATCTGCTCTGCCTTCTCTCTTACTCAGACAGGGGAATGTGGAAAGGAACTGGATCAAAACAATCTAGCTCCCAAGTCCTTTCTCTTCTGAGGCATGGGGGGAGGGAGGGAGGGAGAGAGAGAGAGAGTGTGTGTATGTTAGGACATATGTCATACTTCAGTAGTTCCAAGTTGAATCCCCCCACACACACACACACACATATACCCTGCCCAGCTAGTGTTTCTTTATTCTCTAACGTTGGTGGGAGAAAATAATCAACTATGTGTCCCAAGACAGACTTTACATACCACACCATGAATTTCCCCAAGATGAGGCTGCCTTCCCCAATCCACAATGAATCTGTAGTGTACGAATATGAAATGTCTTTCTCAGTGACAGACTCAAATAAAAGCAATATAGTGGGATGCTGGGCGGTAGCACACTGAGTTAAGCACATATAGTACGAAGCGCAAGGACCTGCGCAAGGATCCTGGTTTGAGCCCCTGGCACACTACCTGCGGGGGGTGGGGGTCACTTCACAAGCCTTGAAGCAGGGCTGCAGGTGTCTCTCTCCCCTCTCAATTTTTCTCTGTCCTATCTAATTAAATTGGGAAAAAATGGCCTCTAGGAGCAAATTCCTCCAAGAATTTGTAGTGCAGGCACTGAGCCCCAGCAATAACCCTGGAAGCCAAAAAAAAAAAAAAAAAAGAAAAGAAAGGCAATATAGTTCCAGGACTGCAAAATCACTACACCACAATTTGTTTGTTTGTTTGTTTGTTTGTTATTAAGATACTGGATGCAGTTTCAACCACAGTCAATTGGCTTCATTGTATGCACTTAAAAAGCCTGACATGTCCAATGAGAGCCCAATCATTGTGGGGGACAGGGCAATCAGAGGCCTGTCACACAGGCTTGGAACAAGGAAATTTCTGAATGAGTGTCTTATACCCAGCAATCATTCCCGAGGTCTACTAGTCACTTCTTGTTGTAAAACCACGTAACTTCCTGAAACAACGTAAGATTACTATGGAAGAAGAGAGAGATCAAAACTTTTTTTTTTTTTTTTTTTTTACCAGAGCACTGCTCAGCTCTGGCTTAGGGTGGTGTGGGGGATTGAACCTGGGACTTGAGAGCCTCAGGCATGAAAGTCTCTTTGCATAACCATTATGCTATACCCCCACCCAAGATCAAAACTTTTTTAACCCCCCCCCAATTTCATGCCCTCGTGTAATATATTTACTAAGTAAAATGGCTGTTCCATAGACTACATGATGCTTCAATCTAAAGAAAAAAATATCACAATTTGATAATCATATAAAGAAAAACAAAACCAGTCTCCCCTTTCCCCCAGGTAATTTTCTGTCTTCATTAAGGACATAGGCAACCCTTACAGAATTCATACTTTTCCTCTGAGAAGAGTTCCCAGTTTTTCATTAGAAATATCCTGACAAAAATGTCAAAAGAAAACAAAAACATTCATCTTCCCCCAAATGATTTTTTTGCCCTGTGTATTGCTTTCCAGTTAATATGTAGTACATGTTTATACACTGCAAAATATCTTCCTTTAAACGTTTCCATATACATTAAAAGCCATTTAACTAAAAAAAATGCCAGGGCATTTGCTTATGACCACAGCACTCTGGTAAATAATCATTTCCTACCAAGAAGTGATTTTTTTTAATATCGTGTAATCATAACTACCTCTAGCTTAGTATAAAATGTGTGGGCATCAACTGAGAGAGGTTAGAATACCCATAGATGTGCATGGCTCTACACTAGTTTCCATTTAAAGTGGGATTAAACCAGACACAAAGAACGCATCCCAGTTCTACAGCCCCATTCTTTTTTTAAATAACTTTTTGTTTTGTTTTGTCTCCAGGGTTATTGCTGGGGCTCGGTGCCTGCACCATGAATTCACTGCTCCTGAAGCCATCCTCCCCCCCCCTTTTGTTGCCCTTGTTTTGCTTTTTTATTGTTGTTGTGGTTATTACTATTACTGTTGTCATTGTTGTTGGATAGGACAGAGAGAAATGGAGAGAGGAGAGGAAGACAGAGAGGGAGAGAAAGATAGACACCTGCAGACTTGCTTCACCGCCTGTGAAGCGACCCCCCCTGCAAGTGGGGGAGCCGGGGACTCCAACCGGGATCCTGATGCCGGTTCTTGCGCTTCGCGCTACCTGCGCTTAACCCATTATGCTACCGCCCGACCCCCCAGCCCTATTATAAAGAGTGGAAAATCAACCCATTTTATATGATGTGGTGTTCTTTATAGTTCAGTCACTACAGCTATGACACAATTATATTTCATACACTAGAAGACCGCTGAAACCGAGTTTAGTACATTATAATAAAGCAGAAGACTCTGGGGGAGGAAGGTAAAAGTGGGGGTGGAGAGGGTTCTGAGGTCCTGGTGCATGATGGTGGGGAAAAAAACTAGCAATTAGGTTGGGGTTGAGAGTGTTTTTTTTTTATTTATGAAATGGAAATATTGACAAGACCATAGGATAAGAGGGACACAACTCCACACAATTCTCACCACTAGGACTCAGCACCCCATCTCTCTCCCTTGATAGCTTTCCCATTCTTTATCCCTCTGGGAGTGTTTTGCAGGCACCTATCATGAGGAGATGAGAGACTGTACCGATGTGTCAACAACTGTACTATAAACCATTAACTTCCAATAATATGATGGAATAAAAGAGCTCTTTATCGGGAGCCAGGCGGTAGTGCAGCAGGTGCAAGAACCGGCATAAGGATCCCGGTTCGAGCGCCTGGCTCCCCACCTGCGGTGGTGGGGGGGGGTCGCTTCACAAGTGGTGAAGCAGGTCTGTCTTCCCCTCCCCTCTCCATTTCTCTCTATCCTACCCAACAATGACAACATCAATAATTACTACAACAATAAAACAACAGGGGCAACAAAAGGGAATAAATAAATAAATGTTTAAAAAAAGAGCTCTTTATCTATTTTGAGGAATGAGATGGAAATAGGGAGACTAAGAAAGAGAGAGAGAGACTCAAACTCTATACATAAGTGATAGTCTTCTTTAGTGAAGGTAAGTTGTTCAAGCTGACTGCCCACAATGAACAAGAAATATAAATCAATTCTATCTCTCTAGCAATTTGCCTGCTGTTGCAAAAATCCATCATTTCAGCATTTCATAGCTGTCTGAATAAACAACAATCCTAAGACTATTTCTTGACATAGATCATTGATACCTGGACTTCTGAATCAAAAGAAAAGAGGTTCTGTCTTCCATCTCCTCTGCTGACTTTATTCAGCTGTTCAGTTTCTCTTCCATACTAAAAAAAAAAGGCACACAGAGAATACACAGATGAATACACCAAACATGCTTTGCTTCATACAAAACAGTACTGAACACGTTTTAGATATCTACTTTATGTGAAACTAGAAATCCATACAGTTTCAAAAATAAACTAGTGTCCACTTCAATGTACTTAAGATAGATACATTGGCTTGGCCAAGGTTCCGTGGCATAATAGACTATAGGTCAGATTTGTACATTTTCTTTCCTTATTTCTTTCTCTATTTCTTTTTAAAGATTTATTTCTTTATTAAGGATGGTGAAGGAGGGAGGGAAAGAGAGAGAGAAGGGAGAGAGAGGGAGAGGAGAAGGGGAGAGAGAGAGAAACCAGAGCATCACTCTGGCACATGCAATGCCAGGGATCAAACTTGGGACCTCTTGAGAGACCAGTACTCCAGGGAGTATGCCACTTCTTGGTTACCAAATATATATATTTTCTAGGTGTGCGTTATAACATCAAGAACATGATTTTGATTCATGGGGCTGAGAAATGGTACACCGGGTTGAGCATAGACATTATCATGTGCAAGAATCCAGGTTCGATCCTGATCCCAACCCTGATCAGGGGTGACCCTGATCCCACCTGCAGGGGTGAGAAATTTCACAAGCAGTGAAGCAGTGCTGCAGGTTTTGGTCTCTCTTCTCTCTTCTCTCTCTCTCTCTCTCTCTCTCTCTCCCTCCCTCCCTCCCTCCCTCCCTCTCTCCCTCTCCCTCTCCCTCTCCTTCCTCCATATATATCACCCTGACTCTCTCCAAGTCCTTCCCTCACAACTTCCCTGCCTCTATCAAAAATAATAATAAGTAAATAAAGAAGAATATGACTTAATCCATTGTAGTGGGAAAAGGAATCCAAGAGACTATGGATGGAGAGGGAGAGGGGAGGGGGAGATAAGAGAGAAGACACTATTTGGAACATAATTTCTAATTAATTTCATTGTGCTAGCTGTGGAATTAATATTGCAGAGAATTGTGATTCCGCCAATTTAGGAAAAACAGAATGAACTACGTAGTCTGGAATCACAATGACTCAGAGAGGACACATTAAATCAAACCTACGAAAATCATATAATGCCTGCATCAGAGGATTATGAATATGTTCCTAAATTTGGGAGACTGTTTTGAAAGCTCATGTGAAGAGTACAATTAAAATAGAACAGAATGACTTCTGAACTTATGCAACTTAACAGTCCAAGAAAAGGGAGGAAAGCGAAATAATAATATTAATGATCTACAGGTTTGACGAGTAAATGGATCATAATAATAACACTAATAAACAGGTTTGCAAAAATAAGTAGATTCTAAGTTTCTAATCAATTATAGTACAGAGCCCACTTGAGTAAAATATGTACTTTATTAAGATACTTATATGATAGCTACCTCTTTCTCATCTTCTCCCACTCCCCCACTCCCCCATACATTTATACTTTATTTTTTTTTAAATTTTATATATATATATGTATATAATATATATATATATATATATTCCCTTTTGTTGCCCTGGTTTGTTGTAGTTATTCTTGTTGTCATTGTTGGATAGGACAGAGAGAAATGGAGGGCGAGGGAGACAGAAAGGAGGAGAGAAAGGTAGACACCTACAGACCTGTTTCACCGCTTGTGAAGGGATTTCCCTGCAGGTGGGGAGCCGAGGGCTTGAACTGAGATCCTTAAACAGGTCCATGCACTTCACGCCATGTGTGCTTAACTCACTGTGCTACCACCCAACCCCACATTTATACTTTCAAAACTGGTTCACTTCAAATTCCAAGGGGTGATATCTGCTCACCAAAAATGAGAGAGACAGACAGAGACAGAGAGATGGGGGAGAGAACGTATCTCAGTATTTGTGAGATCCTCTATGTAGCAAGGGATTGGGCATAAGTAAAGAACGATCACTCCATATAATCTAAGATACTTGAGGGCTAGGGAGATAGCATAATGGTTAAGCAAAAAATGGCTTTCATGTCCAAGGCATCAGAGGTCTCCAGGTTCAATCCCCAGTATCATCACAAGCCAGAACTGAGCAGTGCTTTGGTAAAATAAATGAAGGAAAGAAGGAAGGAAGGAAGGAAGGAAGGAAGGAAGGAAGGAAGGAAGGAAGGAAGGAAGGAAGGAAGGGAGGATGGAAGGAAGGATGGAAGACAAAAATCTTTAACTAATGAAATCATCCATGTAGATGTTTATGTGTGGATTCATATATAGCGGGGATATATGATCTCTCATCTGAAAGGAACCTACACACACCAGCAGACCCGAATATAATGTTCAATCTGCATCAATGATCTGGTCCCTTGCGTGGAAAGTATTTGCTTTATGAATGACATATAGTAATTAAACAGGAAAAGATGTAGCAGCTCGAAACCAAAATCTAGAAACACTTCCTGGAATCTGGAGTGAGGGGATGAAATTTTCCAAACTGTTAGCTGGCCCCCAGTGTCACTTTAAGTTTTATTCATTCATTCATTCATTCATTCATTTTACCAGAGCACTGCTCAGTACTGGTTTATGGTGGTGTGAGGGTTTGAACCTGGGACCATAGAGCCTCAAACATGAGTATGTTTGCATAACCATTATGCTATCACCCCCACCACTGGTGCCACTTTAAGAGTGTGACTTTTCTTTTCATTCTCTCCCTGCTCACTCATTTCCTGTGTTTTTTGTCTGTTTGCTTTAAAAGAAATGGCACAGCCAGGGCCAGGTGGTGAAATACCCAATTGACTGCATATGTTACCATGTGCAAGGACCCAGATTCAAGCCTCTGGTCCCCACCTGCAGAGATGAAGCTTCACGAGTGGTGTAGGTCTCTGTCTCTCTCTCTCCCTCTTTATCTTCCCCAGACCATCTCTATCTCTTGTTTCTATCCAATAAATGAAGAAAAGGCGGAAGGAAGGAATAAAGAAAGAAGGGAGGAAAGGACAAAAGGAAAGGAAGAAGGAAAAAATGAAGGAACAAGGAAGGAAAGAAGGAAGGAGGGAGGGAGGGGGAATGGGATGGGGGGCAAGTAGTGACATACCTGACAGAGCACACACATTACCATGCACAAGGACATGTTCAATTCCCATGTCCCCATCTGCAGGGGGGGAAGCTTCAGGAGGGGTGAAGCAGGGCTACAGGTATCTCTCTTTCATGTTCTCTCTCTCTCTCTTCCCTCTCAATTTGTCTCCAGACAATAAACAAATAAAAACACTGAAAATATTAAAGAAAGAATGGGGTGAGGGGCCAGACTGTGGCACACCTGGTTAAGCACACACAAGACCCAGGTTCAGACCTCTGGTCCCCATTCACAGGGGGAAAGCTTCTTCACAAGTGGTGAAGCAGGGCAGCAGGTATCTCTCTTTCACATTCCCTTTCTATGTCCCCCACTCCTCTCAATTTCTCTCTGAGTCTATCGAATAATAAATAAATACATATATATTTAACAAATAATTAGGTGGGAGGTGGGGAGAAAGAAGGCAGGAAATGGCACTGCCCACTGGAAGCCAGGATAAAAACTTAAGCAACTAGTCCCACACTGCCTCTTAGCTAAAGGCAAGATGTCACAAGGAAGATGTACCTTCATCAGTTCGGGATGCATGCTCCTTTCCAAACTGGCCATGATGTTCTCAGCTTTGCCTTGGCTGCCAGTTTCATCCTCTGCAAATTCATTAAAAACAGATGTTCTAAGCCACACAGACCATTACTAATCACCTACAAGGTCTGGCCTATCTCTCTTGCCCCCATTGTCGTGTCGTCCCACCCTCCCCCACTCCATCCTCTCCCTTGAGATTTACTGCAAAGAATTTTGATTATGAAAGTACAAAGAAAACATTAATGGCCTTTTGAAAATCTGCCATGGATTCCCTTATCCGTTTCAGTCTGGTGATATTTCATGTGTCAGAATCCAATGCGGCATCAACTGAGTGGGGGAGGGGGGAGCATACCTCTCAATCCGAACAGTAACTGCTAATGAACAGTGGGTCAGCCTTTAAGGAAAAAGGGCTCTACAGTCACCCTGCACTCGGGATATTTCTGGAGATGAAAGGCCAGGGTGTTATCTTGATGATGAAGCATTAAACAATTCTAACCTTGTGCCGTTTCTGCCGTCTCCTTTTTCTCTTGGACTAAACTGTCGGTATTGATCTGAATAATCTTCTTCAAAGTGATCAGCCACTCCTCCATTTCCTGCTCCGTTTCAGCAGCCAGATAATGGCTGTACTTATCCAACATCTTGAGTTCAAAAGCATGACGGCGCATTTTGGGGCACTAGAAGAGACACATACACACACACACACACACACACACACACACAGAGAGAGAGAGAGAGAGAAGGAGGGAGCTTCAAGTTAGTTTGGTTGCTCTTGTTTTCATTTTCATTTTATTTTTAATATTTTTTTATTTATTCCCTTTTGTTGCCCTTGTTTTATTGTTGTAGTTATTACTATTGTTGTTATTGATGTCATTGTTGTTGGATAGGACAGAGAGAAATGGAGAGAGGAGGGGAAGACAGAGAGGGGGAGAGAAAGACACCTGCAAACCTGCTTCACTGCCTGTGAATCAACTCCCCTGCAGGTGGGGAGGCAGGGGCTCGAATCAGAAGCCTCATGCGGGTCCTTGCACTTTGCGCCACCTGCACTTAACCTGCTGCGCTACCGCCTGACTCCCTTGTTTTCATTTTTAATGTGATGCCAAGGAATGAACTGAAGACTTTGCAAATGCTTGATACTAACAGGCTGCATGCCCAGCCCAACTTTTATTATCCTTATTTTTAAAAAGGAGAGAGAGAGAGAGAGAGAGAGAGAGAGAGAGAATACAGCAATGAAGCTTCTTTTAATGTGGTGGGGGCCAGGCCTGAACCTGAGTCACACACATGGCCAAGCCAAACTGGCTCTTCTCACATGGTAATGTGGGTGCCATCACCCAGCCCCCAAATGCCACTTCTTTCCCCAAAGAATAGCTTCTTTCACAATAAGCTGAAGCTCCAATATAACCAACAAGCAGAGTTTTTTTTTTTTTCTGTCATTCCCCTCTCCCATACTGAGCACAGTCATAGGCACAGAAAGTTGGCACAATATACTGGTATTAAGTAATTCTTGTTACTTCAGGCCTTTCGACACCCTTCACACTTAGATAATCAAACCACTATGAGAAAAATAAGCAAACTGGTTTGCTGTTTCCACTCTTCTGAAAGTTTCCTTTGCATGCATAGATTTTCTAAAACAAAACAAAACAAAAACACCTCAATGGCCAATGAGATAGATCACTTGCATTGAAGGGACCTTTGGTATTATGGTCCTGGTCACTCACTCTATCTTATCTTATCTTATCTTTAGTTGCCACCAGGGTTATCACTAGGGCTCGGTGGCTGCATGATGAATCCACTGTTCCCAGCAGCCAATTTTACCTTTTTTTTTTTTTTCTATTTTTTACTGACAGTACACAGAAAAATTCAGAGGAGTGGGGAGATGATAGATAGATAGACAGACAGACAGACAGACAGTCCTGCAGATCTGCCTCACAGCTTGTGAACTGTAACCCCCCTTCAGGTGGGAAGTGGGGGCTCGAACCGGGGTCCTTACAGATGATATGTGCATTTAACTGGTTCACCACTGCCACAGGCCACTCTATCTATCTATCTATCTATCTATCTATCTATCTATCTATCTATCTCTATCTCTATCTCTCTGTCTTTATCTTTTAATTAATAAATAAATAAAATGTGACCTAGAGGAACTCCAATAGTTGCTTTCTATTATACCCTAAAATGCAATATTGAGGGGGTCAGGTGGTAGGCGCAGCAGGTTAAGCGAATGTGGTGCAAAGCACAAGGACTGGCATGAGGATCCCGGTTCGAGCCCCCAGCTCCCCACCTGCAGGGGAGATGCTTCACAGGTGGGGAGGCAGGTCTGCAGGTGTCTATCTTTCTCTCCCCCTCTCTGTCTTCCCCACTTCTCTCCATTTCTCTCTGTCCCATCCAACAACAATGACATCATGAGCAACAATAATAACTACAACAACAAAACAACAAGGGCAACAAAAGGGAAAATAAGTAATAATAAAAAAGGTTGCCACTCCAAAAGTAATTTTTAAAAAATGCAATACTGACGAGTAATTCACCTTACTATGAAGAATATGACTGACATTAAAGTAAAAAAAAAGACTGTAGTTAGAGATGGGAGTAGGTAGCACAGTGATTCTGTGAACAGATTCTCATGCCTGAGGCTCTGAGGTCCCAAGTTCAATTCCCCATATATACCACCATAAGCCAGAGCTGAGCAGTGCTCTGGTAAAATAAATAACTAATAATAATAATTAATAATAATAGACTGTAGTTGGTTCAAATAAATTGTGACCCCCAGTGAAAAACATGGACAAGACTGTACTGAATACGGGCTCAAAGAGACAATAAAAAGTACCCTCCTTTCCTCAGACACAAGGACACATTCTTTTCTCTAACCACCTTCTGTGTTGTGACAAAAGAAATGTCTGACTAGACAGCACACCCCAGACCCTCCAAAACACCTGAGCACTCACTTTAAGGAAGGGTCACGAATAGATAATTTCCCACTGCGTGGTTGTTATGCAAAGGACCAAGAAAGTTCTTCTTTCTTATCTTCAAAGCCCAGCAAAGGGCAAAATTAAATTGCTGTAGCATGTCATGAAGCTTTATATATTTGAAAAGGTCTGGGAGGAAATATTGTAAATAGATGGAGGAAGGAGAGCAGGGAGTACAATTCAGAAAGGTCAATCCAGACCAGAAGTAATTGGGAAAAATCCAGGGACTCAGGTGTAGAGACTGACACACACCGTGTGTGGCTGTGAAAGTATACCCTGAAACCTGACCATTCTGGAAAATATTGCTGAGTTGCGAAATGAAAAAGTCAAGAAGGAAATTCTCAGTTCCCACCTGCAGGAGGCAAGCAGGTAACGCAGTGCTACAGGTGCCTGCATTTCCTTCTTTCACCTTTTCTGGTTCTCTCTGACTTTATACAGTGAAAGAAAGGTAAAGAGAGAGGAAGGGAGGGAGGGAGGAAGGAAGGGAAGGGAGGAAGGAGAGAAGGCAGAAAGGGAGGGAGGGAGAGGAAGGGGAGAGGAAGGAAGTAAGAGAAGAAGGTTACCAGAAGCAGTGGGGTTTTTGTACACACACTAAGCTGTCTCTCCATCTCTCTCCACTCCCCTCTTGATTTCTCTGTCTCTACCCAAATAAATAAATAATTTTTATAAAGTTATGAGACATATACTCAGTGAAGTGCTACTCAAAAATTTGGAGAGAGAGAGAGAGACTAAGACTCATGCTTGAGGCTCCAAAGTCCTAGATTCATTCCCCTGCACCACCATAAGCTAGAGCTAGGCAGTGCTCTGGTCTTTCTCTATGTATATTTCTCTCTCATTAAAATAAAACTCATAAATATAATTATGTTAGTGTATTTTATTTGTGATTAATAGTGGGTTAAAATATTGAAAGATAGGAGCCAGGTGGTGGCGCCCCTAGTTGAGCGCCTATGTTACAGTGCGCAAGGACCCAGGTTCAAGCCCCTGGTCCCCACCTGCAAGGGGAAAGCTTCACAAGTGGTGAAGTAGTGCTGCAGGTGTCTCTGTGTCTCTCCCTCTCTATCACCCCGTTCCCTCTCAATTTCTGGCTGTGTCTATCTGGTAAGTAAATAAAGATAATTAAAACAATTTTTTAAAAAAAAGATGGCAAGATTAGAGAGTGCAGTGCCACACCACAGCCACCACCAAATTTGTGTGTTCCCACCCTCTCCCCTCCCAGTAATAACCACAGTAGTTCTCACAAAGGCTTAGAAATGGGTGGTTTGCTACTGAACTTGTTGGGGCTGTTCGTGTTTCAAGTTCACATGTATCAATCAGTTCCCTAGACTACACATGCAAGTGAAACTATCTTGGCGTTGTCTTTGGTCTCTTTTTACTTATTTCTCTAAGCATAATCACATGTAGTTGATTTCTTTTGTCCCAAAGAACGGACAATTGTCTTGTTTAATTGCAGAGTAGTATGGCACGGAGTAAACAGCCCCTACTTTCTATAGCGAGTCATCTGTCGATAGGCAAAATCATATAGATAGTATTTTTGAAAGCGCTGAGCAGTGGCACACAGGATTAAGCATACATATTACCATGTGCAAGGACCTGGGTTCAAGTCCCAGTCCCCACCAGTGGGGCGGGGGGCAGGGGGCGGGGGGGGCACTTCACAATTGGTGAAGCAATGCTACAGGTATTTCTCTTTCTCCCCTTCGATTTCCCATTCTCTCAATTTCTCTGTCCTGTCAAATTCAGAAGTAGTTAAGTAAGGTAAGTACAGGCCCAGGTGATGGCACACCTAGTTAAGTGCACCCATCACAGTGCACAAGGACCCAGGTTCAAGGGCCCTGGTCCCCACCTGCATAGGAAAAGCTTCATGAGTGGTGAAGCAGGGCTGCAGGAGTCTCTATGTCTCTTTCCCCCTCTAACTCCCTAGTCCCCTCTCGATTTCTCTCTGTCTTTATCTAATAATATACAAATTTTTAAAAAGAAATGTGTTTTTTTAAACACATTTAAAAATAACTTTTTTAAAAAAGGTAATATTGGGGCCAGTGGTGATGCATCTGGTTGAGCTCACATATTACTATGTGCAAAGACTCAGGTTCAAGTCCCAGTCCCCACCAGCAGGGCAGGAAGCTTCATGAGTGGTGAAGCAGTGCGATAGGCGTCTCTCTCTCCCTTCCCTCTTGATTTCTGTCTGTCTTATCCAAAGCAAATAAATAAAGTATTTTTAAAAGGCACACACATGGGAGCCGGGAATTAGTACACTGGGTTAAGCACACAAAGGCGCAAAGCTCAAGGACCCATGCAAGGATCCTAGTTCGAGCTGCCAGCTTCCCTTCTGCAGGGGGTCACTTTGCAAACGGTGAAGCAGGTCTGCAGGTGTCTTTCTCTCCCCCCCTGTTTTCCCCTCCCCTTTCATTTTCTCCCTGCCCTATCCAACAACAACAACAAACAACAACAATGGAAAAAATGGCCACCAGGAGCAGTCGATTCATACATAGTGCAGGCACCGAGCCCCAGCAATAACGCTGGAGGCAAAAAAAAAATGGGGTGGATGCATACACACAGTGGTTCCTGACAGTTGTTCAATAACCCTGTTGGAAGAGGAAGAGGAGGAGGAGGAGGAGGGATAGGAGAAAGAGAAAGAACAATGACCCCCCACAAGCCTACCTGAACAACATCGATGCAGGCATCCAAGTAGATGCAGCCTTTCGATTCCTTCGAGTTCTTCTCATCTTTGTAGGAATTGAGAATGTATGAACCATCAGGCAGCTGAGTTAAGTAAAAGTACCGTCTCTTGAATACCTATCAGGAACAAGCAGGGACACAGCTGTTACTCGCATGTGGCAGGTGAACAGGTATACAGTCTTCAGACACCCCCCTGAAACGTCATCTGAAAGTCTAATTTTGTAACAGTTCATTTATGTTAATGAGAGAGACAGAAAGAAATAATATAGCACTGCTCAGCACTAGCTTATGGTGGGGCTGGGGACTGAACCTGAGACCACAGAAGGGAAGTCTTTTGCAGAAGCACTATGAAATCTTCCCAGCCTTATTTATGTATTTAATTAGTTATGAGACAGGGAACTGAGAAGAGAGAGAGAGAGAGAGAGGAAGAAGGAGAAGGGAGAGGAGGAGGAGGGAGAGGAACAAATAGAACCAGAGCATAACTCTGGCACATGCAATGCCAGGAATCAAACTTGGGATCTCCTGATTGAAAAGTCCAACACTTAATCCACTGTGCCACCTCCAGGGATGCAGTTCTCTTCCTTACGAATGCTCAAAAGGAACTCTCAGTTAATCAAAGAGCTAGGAGACTTAACACTTTCAAGTTTATAAAGCACAGTGAGAACAGAATGGCTCTCCCATTTTACTGCAGTATCCTCTTCCTGGTTTGTGTCAAAGCTGTTTGTTCCAGTAAGACATGGGAAGCCGTGTTGGGACTAACTGGCCTCCTCTGTCTCTCTTCATGCAGGAGTCTGTGTGAAACTGTGAATGCGCCATTACCATCCCTCATCTGATTCTCCAGTGAGCTTGCTCTCCCTTAAGAACTTTCTATTTATTTATTTATTCCTTTATGTTGCCCTTGTTGTTTTCTCGTTGTTGTAGTTATTGTTGTTGTTGTTATTGATGTCGTCATTGTTGGATAGGACAGAGAGAAATGGAGAGAGGAGGGGAAGACAGAGAAGGGAAAGAAAGACAGACACCTGCAGACCTGCTTCACCGCTTGTGAAGTGACTCCCCTGCAGGTGGGGAGCTGGGGGCTGGAACCAGGATCTTAAGGCTAGTCCTTGTGCTTTGTGCCATCTGTGCTTAACCCACTGCACTACCGCCCGACTCCCCTTTAAGAACTTTGATGACAGCGAGGGTACTCCTTAGCCTGAGAGCTGCTCAACTTCTGGCAAGGATTTTCTCCCCCCCCCAAGAGACATGAGTAAGTGAAATACAGAGATGTGTTAAGGTGGGGGATTCTTTTGAGGGAAAACAGTCCACTATGTGCAGCTTGTTTAAATCTCATTGGCTCCTTTCTTTCTTTCTTTCTTTCTCTTTCTTTCTTTTCCTTCCTTCCTTCCTTCTTTCCTTCCTTCTTTCCTTCCTTCCTTCCTTCCTTCCTTCCTTCCTTCCTTTCTCCCGCTCTCTCTCTCTCTTTTTATTTTTACTTGATATCACAGAGAGGAAATGAAGGGGGAAGGGAGCAAGAAAGATAGACACCTGCAGACCTGCTTCATTGCTCCCCCTGCAGGTGGAGGGTGCAGAATCCAGGTCCTTGTACTTGGCCAAGTGTATGCTCAACTGGGAGCCCCACAGTCCAGCTCCCAACCCTCATTGCTTTCAAATAATTTTTATTTATTTATATTTACTGACCGGATAGAGACAGAGAGAAGGTGAAGAGGGCGAGGAGAGAGAGAAAGAGGGAGACAGAGACGACCTCATTGCTTTTCAACAATTTTTATTTATTTATATTTATTGATTGGATAGAGACAAGAGTGAAAGTGAGGGAGAGGAGAGAAAAATGGAAAGAGATACAGCCTTGTTGCTTTTAAATGATTTTTATTTATTTATATATATTGATTGGATAGAGACAAAGTGAAGAGGGAAAGGAGAGAGAGAAAGAAGGAAAGAGACAGAGATACCTGCATCCCTGCTTCACTGCTCTTGAAGCTTTCCCCCTGCGGGTGGGGACCAGGGGATTGAACCCAAGTCCTTGTACGCTGTAATGTGTGTGCTTAACCAAGTGTGCCACCACCCGGCCCCCTTTTTTGTAAAACAGTTTTTATTATTTATATTTAGTTATTGAATTTATAGAAATTGAGAAGGAAAAGGGAGAGAGGGAAAGAGGCAGAGAGACACTTGGGAGTCCTGTTTCACCACTCGTGAAGCTTCATTGCTCTTAGAATGAATGAAAAGAGGAGTCAGGCACTGACACCCCTGCTAGAGTGGGCATGTTAACATGTACAAGGACCTTGGTTCAATCCCCTGGCCCCCACTTGTAGTGGGGGAAGCTTTATGAGTAGTGAAGCAGTGCTGCAGGTGTCTCTCTGCCTCTTTCCCTCTCTATCTCCTTCTTGTCTCTCGATTTCTCTCTGTCTCGCCAAGGATAAAAAAGTGTGGTTGAAAAAATGGATAGACAGGGGTCGGGCAGCAGCACAACGGGTTAAGTGCACATGACGCGAAGCGCTAGGACCAATGTAAAAATCCCGGTTCAAGCCCCCCAGCTCCCCACCTGCAGGGGAGTCACTTCACAGGCAGTAAAGCAGGTATGCGGGTGTCTATCTTTCTCTCCCCCTCTCTGTCTTCCCTTCTGTTGGTATGCTTCTAAGACCCCTTCTGTTTCATTGGTTTAATCCCCCCTGCTTAACACTATATTCTATTTACATAACCACTGTTAACTAAGCACCAGCATGCCTGCAGGGCATTGGTCTAATCCCCACTGGTTCATGATGTGTTTTTGCTCCGCCCCCTCTCGTAGTACACCCTGACACCAGTCACTTTCCACTCCACCCTCTCTACGAAACATCCTGTTTCCACCCTACTTGGCCAGTATATATATATATAAGGACAGGATTGTGATTATAGTTAGTTTAGATGGCTTAGATTGTGCTGCGTTCCACATGAATAAAGAGATACTGCGTACAGCTCAGCCATGAGTCTCTGGTTGTCTGTCTCCTGCCCGCGAAGCTAGCCCGGCATCCCTCCTCTCTCCGTTTGTCTCTGTCCTACCCAACAACAACAATAACTACAATAACTACAACAACAATAAAAAATCCAACAAGGGCAACAAAAGGAGATAGATAGATAGATAGATAGATAGATAGATAGATAGATAGATAGATAGATAGATAGATGATAGATAGATAGGAAAGATGGATGGATGGATGAAAAAAATTCATGGTGGTGAGTGGAACACTCTAACACGTTAGACAGGCATATGGGAGTGGCTGTGTAGACTATACAGTATTAACAGAGGGAGCCCTGAAAGAGTTTATTCTTCAGCACCAATCCAGTCACTGTAACAACAAAAAAACACGAAAGTTTAGAAGGTGTCTGTCAGTTGAGCCACGGGTACATACGCCTCAGGTACTTGTGAGAATGCGCACAGAGACTCTCATATCTGACTCATCTACATCTACATGTACTGGAGCTATAACTGAAGGACTCTAGATTTGGAGCTTGATAACTCACCAGCTAGAGCACACACCTTGCCTTGAGCAAGGCCCCAAGTTTCAGCCCTGATGCCACATGGAAGCACCAAAGCACCACAGCAATCTCCATGGATGGAGAGGCCATACTGTAGTCTCAGTCTCTCTCCTTCTCAGTCTCTCTCTCTCTCTCTCTCTCTGAGATAAAAATGAAAATCCAGCTGGGAACAGTGGAATTGTACATGTGCAAGGCCCCAGCACAACATACACACAGATAAAAAAAAAAATCCAGATATACATTTAAGGAAAACATTTCTCATAATGGTGATCATTAATGACTAGGAATGCTTATCTTCGTTAAACAGCTCACATCAGTTAATAAAAATACATACTGAATTCTGGTCCAATGAACATATATTTATTAAACACTTACTTTGTACAAAACAATAGTATTTTTTGCTACTAGGGTTATCACCGGGGCTTGGGGGCCCCCCAAAAAATTCCACCCCTCCTGGTAGCCATTTCTGCCCCCCCTTTTTTTCTTTCTCTTTTCATAAAGACAGAGAGAAATAGAGATAGGAAAAAGGGAGAGAGAAGAAGAGATGTCTGTGTTACTGCTCCACTGCTCTATGAAGCCTGAACCCCACAGGTGGGGACCAGGGGCTTGAACTCAGATCTTCACACATGGGACTCCGCCAGGTATATCACTGCTTAAAGTTATACTTTTAAAAACATATTGCACATTTTATATACGGTAAACCCTCAATCCCTGCCAACAAGAAATAAACAAAATAAATAAACACAGAATCACCTATGAGATATTTTAATACATTTTTCCACGAAATTAATGTGTCTAGAAATAGAGGCAATCAAGGGGCTGGGCGGTGGTGCACCCAGTTAAATGCACACATTACACTCTTCAAGAACCGGGGTTCAAGTCCCTGGTCCCCACCTGCAAGGGGGAAGCTTCATGAGTAGTGAGGCAGGGCTGCAGGTGTCTCTCTGACTCTCTTCCTCTTTATCTCCCCCTTCCCTCTCAATTTCTCTCGGTCTCTACCCAATGAAACAAAAAACTCGGTCTACCTCGCATAAAGCAAATAAAATAAATCTTAGAGGCAAGGAGCCTGAGAGTTTAAAAAAGAAACAGAAATGGCAATCAGATTAGTAGTTGAATTCTGATCTAAGGAAAGCAAATACAGAGTCCACTTGCAGGGTGGGCAGACAGCATAATGGTTTTGCAAAAAGACTTTCCTGTCTGAGGCTCCAAGGTCCCAGGTTCAGTCCCAAGCACCACCATAAGCCAGAGCTAAGAAGCGCTCTGATGAAAAATAGAAGGGGGGGGGAGAAAGGAGGGAGGGAAGGAAGGAAGGGAGGGAGGGAGGGGGAAAGGGAGAAAGAAAGAGGGGAGGGAAGGAGGGAGGGAGGGAGAAAGAGAAAAAGAGAATGGAAGAAGAATACACTTACAGAGTTCCAGATCAGTGTGTCAAGAAGGAGAAAACATAAACCAAAGTGTTCATGGCACAGAGTCAAATTCTAGGCTCTGAATTTTGTTGTTCCTGCGTTCAACTGTCTCACCATGTACTGGTGCTTGGTGTTTGCCTCTTCCAATACCAGCGACTCACATTAAAATGGGGGTGGGGTTCAAAGGCCCTATAATGGCTGTGAATAGCTCCCTGTACCATCACAGTCATGGCTGAGTGCCTCGGGAAGGGAGGCCAGTTCATGACCATGTGTGGGGGGGTGTCTGCAAAGCAGAGGATCTTCTTAAATTTTCTTCTGTCTTCTTTTTTATTTTTTTTTATTATGTGTTGGCTAGAAACAGAAAGAAATCAATACCTGCAGCACTGCTTCATTCCTGAAGCACCCCCTCCCTCTGCCCTCCCCGCAGGTGGGGACTAGGAGGCTGAACCTGGCCCGTTGCATATGGTCACGTGTGTGCTCAATGAGGTGCACCACCATTCGGGTGAATATGTGTTTATGTGTTTCCGTTTCAAAGAGAACAGAGCTGTTGAGATGAGTGTAAACAGCAGTAGTAATGGCTCTACGTCTCACTTTTCATCTGAAGGCCTCAACCCCTTTATAATCAATCTGTAGTTAATTCTTTACATGCCATCTGAGGAGAAACATCATTATACACATTCGACCTAAAAGCACACTGAGAAGCCAAGCACTTGCTCTAGCTGGTTAAAAAAAAAAAAAAAAAAAAAAAAAAAAAACAGGCCAATTGGGAGTCTGGCGGTAGAGCAGCAGGTTAAGCACACATGGCGCCAAGCACAAGGACTGGTGTAAAGGTCCCAGTTAGAGCCCCTGGATCCCTACCTGCAGGGGAGTCTCTTCACAGGTGGTGAAGCAGGTCTGCAGGTGTCTATCTTTCTCTCCTCCTCTCTGTCTTCCCCTCCTCTCTCCATTTCTCTCTGTCCTATCCAACAACGATGACATCAATAACAACAACAATAACTACAACAATAAGACAACAAGGGCAACAAAAGGGAAAATAAATAAATATTTAAACAAAAAATGTAGGGGCTGTTTACTCCATGGCATACTACCCTGCAATTAAACAAGATAACTGTCTGTCCTTTGGGACAAAAGAAATCAACTACATGTGATTATGCTTAGAGAAATAAGTAAAAAGAGACCAACACTAAAAAAACAACAAGGGCAACAAAAGGGAAAGTAAACAAACAAATATATATACCAGGCCAATGGATACAAACTTGGCTAAGAATCCTAAGACAGTGACAAGCAAAGAAAATCTTGTCCAGGGACCCCCCTAAAAAAAAAAATCACTCATCGGGTAAAACACAAGCCTTGCTGTGTGTGGCCCAGGGTTCAGACCCTGGCACCACATGGGCGCACCAGATTATGGGGATAGACAGGAGGAGGACTCCATGAATGATGGAGGTGCACTTTGCTCTTTCCCTCTTTCTTTCTTTCTTTCTTTCTTTCTTTCTTTCTTTCTTTCTCATACTTTCTCTCTAGCTCTCAAAAAAAAAAAAAAAGTAAGAAAAGACAAAGCAGAGCAGTGGAGATAACTGAAGCCAGACCCTGGGATTATTCTGTAACACTACAGAAAATCACCAAGTGACCTGGGGAGGAGGTGGTACAGTAGATCAAGCATGAGGTCCTGACTTCAATCCCTGGTACTGCATGTGCTGGAGTGATGCTTTGCTCTGGTTTTCTCTGCCTCTATCTCTTGATGATTAATACAAATAAATTAAAAAAGAATACTTCCAACTTTGGGCTACTAGAAACTGTGCCGCTATAATGACAGATGAGTGACTAAGAAAGTCATGGTACATATACACATTGGAATACTGCGCAGCTGTTTAGAAATGATGGCGTCATCTCCTTTGCCACATCCTGGATGGAACCGGAAGGTATCCTGCTAAGTGAGATCAGAAGAAGGAGGAGAGGGGAGGAGGAGAGGGGGAAGAGAAGGAGGAGAGGGAGAGGAGGAGAGGGGGAAGAGAAGGAGGAGAGGGAGAGGAGGAGAAGGAGAAGGAGAAGGAGAAGGAGAAGGAGAAGGAGAAGGAGAAGGAGAAGGAGAAGGAGAAGGAGAAGGAGAAGGAAGGAGAGAAGGAGAAGGAGGAGGAGGAGAAGGAAGAGGAGGAGAAGGAGGAGGAAGAGGAGGAGGAGGAAGGGAGGGGAAGGGGAAGGAGAAGAGGAGGAGGAGGAGGAGAAGGAAGGGGAGAGGGAGGAGGAGGGGAAAGAGGAGGGGAGGGGGTGGGAAGGTGGGAGGAGGAGGAGGAGGAGGAGGAGGAGGAGGAGAAGGAAAACAGAATGATCTCATTCATAGATGGAACTTCAGAAACATGGACAGTCAGGGGAAACACAAGGGGAAGCATGGACTGGGTGTGGTGTACTGCCGTAAAGGACTCTGGGGATGGAAGCAAAGAGAGATGGTGGAGATGGTGTTGGGATCCTGGTGCATGACGGGAAAGGATTAGGTTGTCGAAAAGTGTGCCTTGCAGACACCTACCGCAGGGACATGAGAAATTGGACTCAGACATCAACAACTATTCTGTAAACCATTAACTCCCTAAAAAAAAGTGTGGGGGGGAGTGAAAGGAATTTTAAAAACTGGAAGGAAGGAAGGAAGGAAGGAAGGAAGGAAGGAAGGAAGGAAGGAAAGAAGGAAGGAAGGAAAAGAAAGACATTTTTAAGAGGAAAACAACCCAAAACCTAATAGAGTCTTTTCCAAACTCTTCCATGCAAGAATGACCAAAACGCCCTTCACTCTCTGGCAAGTCCATCCAGCAAACCAAAATAGTGTCTCTCTGTAGTGCTTTTATCATCCTCCTCCCCCTCTCTCCCCTTCCTCCCTTATTCCTCCTCCTCCTCTTCCTCTCCTCCTCCTTCCTTTCCCCATCTTCATAATTTTTGCCCAGATGGTGAACACAGCTGAAACATTTGCCTCAGTGAAAGACAAGGTTCCTGAAAAATGGTCCCGCTCAGACCACCCAGAAGAATGAAACCCAGGGAGGAAGCCAACAGAGTTAATTCCCAGGGCTCAGGTCCTGCCAAGTCTCTCTCTCCCCCTCTGCATGACAACCTTTTGAACACTGGCCACATGACCCTTGCTGGAGGAGGAACAAAGGCCTTTTGTCGCTCAGATGAATCAAAGATAGAAGCCAGGCAGGGAAGTGGGAACACCTTGCAGCCTCAAATTAGAAGCGCCTTTTATCATGCTCTGCAGAGCATCGCCACAGGATTTACCTGTGGGTGTTACCTCCTGGGTGATTATTTGTTGCGAGATTACCCAGAGCCCTAAGAAAGGATGTTCCATGGGTGGGTGGGGGGGTGAAGCAGACAGGGTCAGTATGCCTGGGGGTAGTGTCAGAACGAGGGTGGGCAGACTTCCTGGACTCATTCATGGCTCAGGCAGAAGAACCAAGAAGAGGGGCTGGCAAAATAGCTCACTTGGAGACTTTGCTGCTTTGCCATGTACAAGGCCAGGTTTGAATTCATTCCCCAGTGCAATGGAGGTCGCCTCGGTGCTGTGGTCTCTTTCACTCCCTCTGCCTCACTGCCACTGCCCGGCCCCCCAAATATTATTTCTTAAATATTTTATTTGTTTACTGGATAGAGACAGAAATTAAAGAGGGAAGAGTAATATAGAGAGGTTGACAGAGACAAAAGTCTCTCATGGGGGAATCAGGCTGTAGCATAGCGGGCTAAGCGCACATGGCGCAAAGCGCAAGGACCAGCTTAAGGATCCCAGTTCGAGCCCCCCAGCTTCCCCCCAGGGGAGTTGCTTCACAGATGGTGAAGCAGGTCTGCAGGTGTCTATCTTTGTCTCCCCCTCTCTGTCTTCCCCTTCTCTCTCTGTCCTATCCAACAACGACGACATCAATAACAACCATAATAACAACAACAATAAAACAAGGGCAACAAAAGGGAAAATAAATAAAATAAAATAAATATTTTTTTAAAAAGTCTCTCATGCCTGAGGCTCTGAGATCTCAGGTTCGATCCCCAGCACCACCATAAGCCAGAGCTGAGCAGTGCTCTGGTCTGTCTCTCTCTCTGTCTCTCTCTCTCTCTCTTTCTCTCTCTCAGAGAGACCTGCAGCCTTGCTCTATTACTCTTGAAGCTTCCCCCACTGAAGATGGGGACTGGGGACTAGATTCCTTGCACATCATAATGTGTGTGCTCAACTGG
This sequence comes from Erinaceus europaeus, assembly GCF_950295315.1. Lineage (NCBI taxonomy): Eukaryota > Metazoa > Chordata > Mammalia > Eulipotyphla > Erinaceidae > Erinaceus > Erinaceus europaeus. The sequence goes on from NC_080185.1 coordinate 43,575,463, forward strand.
GTGTGCCACCACCCAGCCCTAGACTTTTTTTTTCATAGAGAGAAGGAGAAAAAGAAACAGAAAGTGGGAGAAGTACTATAGCACTGCCCCAACATCCATGAAGCCTCCTCTCTGCCTGGTACTCCCATGGGGTAACCAGTGATGCAAACCCAGGCTCCTATTTGTGGTCAGGTGTGAGGTCTACAAGAGCAGTGTCCTTGCCCCAGGTCCCCTATTCTTCCTTTAAACAAGTTGTCGCAGTGACTGTGTGCCTCCTCTCCCCACCCCCAAAGGCTAACACCTTATATGAATTAATAAGGAAGTCAGTATCTCTTTGGTGACAAGCTCAATGGCTCCTAACTGTGTCCGGCACAGACAACATTTCTGACAAAGGCTTCCAATAAGCCTTCAACATGCCTAAGAGTGGTATGGCTGGGTCACGGGGGGTGGGGGGGAGAGCAGAGGGTATTTATATGTTTGTTTGTTTGAGGACACTTCAAACTCTTCTCCACAGAGGGCTGCACCGGTTTGTACGCCCACAGATGTGCAGCCCAGTCCCCCTTCTCTCTGTGTCTTCACCAGCAATAACCATTTCCTGTACTGATGACACAAACCGGTCACACGGGTGTGAGGTGGATAGGCATATATTCAAAGGACAGGGAAGCACAAATTTGAAGGGACATGTACACGCCTACATGCATAGCTGCATTATTCCCAATCACCAAAGAGTGGAAGCAGCCTAAATGCCCAGCGACAGATGGCAAGATAAAGAAGTTGTGGGGTCTATATATAATGGAACACTCCTCTTTAATTAAAAAAAATTTTAAAAAAAAGAGATTGTAGCATGTGGAACAAAATGGATGGAAGTGACAGTGATCGCATTAAGCGACATAAGCAACAAACTACTAATGGATGGTTTCACTCATGTGGGAGTATAGATGACAAAAGCAAAATAACTTGAGGGGGGGCAGGGAAAGGGGAGGGGAAGGGGAAGGGGAGGGGAAGGGGAGGAGGGGAGGGGAAGGGGAGGAGAGCAGGGGAGAGGGGAGGGGAGGGGGGAGAGGAGAGGAGGGGGGAGAGGAGAGGAGGGGAGGGGAGGAGAGGGAAGGGGAGGAGAGGGAAGGGGAAGAGAGGAGATAGGGAGGGGAGGGGAAGAGAGGAAAGGAGGAGGGGAGAGATGGGGAGGGGAGAGGAAGGCGGGGGGAGAGGAGAGGAGAGATGGGGAGGGAAGGGGAGGGGAGGAGAGGAAAGATGGGGAGGTGAGGGGAGGGGGAGAGCAAATGATCCAATTTGAGCCCCAGGCTCCCCACAGGCAGGGGAGTGACTTCACAAGTGGTGAAGCAGGTCTGCAGGTGTCTATCTTTCTCTCCCCCTCTCTGTCTTCCCCTCCTCTCTCCATTTCTCTCTGTCCTATCTGACAATGACAATAATAACTATCACCACCACCACCACCACAACAACAATAATAATAAACAAGGGCAACAAAAGGGGCAGAAATGGCCTCTAGGAGAAGCGGCTTTCTGGTGCAGGCACCAAGCCCCAGCAATAACCCTGGAGGCAAAAAAAAAGTTATTAAATAAATAAAAATAAAGAATAGGGCTGTAGAACTGGGATGGGTTCTTTGTGTCTGGTTTAATTCTACTTTAAATGGAAACTAGTGTAGAGCCATGCACATCTATGGGTATTCTAATCTCTCTCAGTTGATGCCCCCACATTTTATACTAAGCTAGAGGTAGTTGAAAGTATACGATATTAAGAAAAAAAAATCACTGCAGGTGTCTATCTTTCTCTCCCCCTCTGCCTCCCCCCCTCCATTTCGCTCTGTCCTAGCTAATGACAACATCAATAATAACTAGAAGAACAATAAAAGGGGGGCAACAAAAGATAAAATAAATATATTTTAAAAAGAACTTTTCTTTTAAAAAAAAAGTAAGACTTTCTCTTCCTGCTGTTCTCATAAACATAGTGTCCTTGGCCTTGCAGCAGTCACACAAACACACACACACACACACACACACACACACACACACACGTGTTTCTTCAGTGAACTTCTCTTTTGATTTGTTACTCAGGCACTAAAAAGTGGGGCAGGGGAGAGAAGGCCTCCCAGAATTGTCAAAAGAGTGAAGACTTTTCAATCTCAGTGTATAACAAACAGCATCTCTCTCTCTCTCTCTCTCTCTCTCTCTCTCTCTCTCTCAAAAGCCAGAAAGGGCACCAGGAGTGAGTCATTTATCAAGCACTTGAACTTGCAACCCTGCTAACATACCAAGGAGTTTCAACCTCCCAGCATAGGGAGGAGGGAGCCAGACGAATGTAACCAAGTCTAGCCAAGAAGATGCATTGAGGTGGGTGTCCCAGGGGGTGGCCATGAATTCTCAGCGCTTTGTTTTTTTAAGTGCAAACCTAGTTCAAGACCAGATTCTTTCTTGTTCAATATATCATCGGCTCCCTTCAAGGAAGGAACAAATGGTTCTAAATACCATGGGAGGGTCATGTCAAATATCATAGCTCTCCTCTCCCCATGAAATTCCTTACCCAATACAGAAAGGAGTAGAAGAAAGCGGATGTTCTCTGGTGGCTGCCTGACAAAGCCAGAAGGTAAATGAACTGGTTTTGTTAGGATGGGAGTTTTCAAAGGGTTCATTTATGCTCTGCATCTCCAACTGCTCTCCAAAAATCTTCCAGGAATCGAGGGTGGCCACAGGGTGTGTTCCCACGAAGGAGAAAATTACACACTGAGGGACTTAATCACCTCTGGACGGGGCCTGTCTTGTCTTAACATGAACCCCAAGAACAAAGCAAAAGGCAAACTCTCGAGTGAGATGGCGATGGAGTCTAGCAGCCAACAGAACTTCTTTTTTTAAAATTAATTTATTTATTTATTCCCTTTTGTCACCCTTGTTGTTTTATTGTAGTTATTGTAGCTATTGTTGTTATTGATGTCGTCGTTGCTGGATAGGATAGAGAGAAATGGAGAGTGGAGGAGAAGACACAGAGGGGGGAGAGAAAGACAGACACCTCCAGACCTGCTTCACTGCCTGTGAAGCGACCCCTCTGCAGGTGGGGAGCCGGGAGCTCGAACCGGGATCCTTATGCCGGTCCTTGCACTTTGCGCCACGTGCGCTTAACCTGCTGCGCTACCGCCCGACTCCAGCCAACAGAACTTCTGCAGGAGCTATTTAATGCCAAGGCCCACCCCATCTCAGCCCCATGACCAAAATTGCCTGGGTATCAAGCACTAAGCACTGTGACTGGTGGGGTGTTGGTGAGTGGTTGGCGGCTCTCCAGTTTCCTGGGTTCCTTGGGGCTAAAGTTTCTTGGCAAGTCACATGGATACAATTCTAGAAAAAGCCATGAGCATTCCAGGGAATTTTAGAGACTGTGTCTGAACCACTACCCAGAGTAAGGAGAAAGGGATATATTACATACAGTGCACACGATTATTACATGTAGACAGCCTCTTAGACTCTCTCAGTAGGAAGAGCTTGGTCTGTTTCCTGTGCCAGTGCCTCTTTCCCCTGTAGTACTTCACCACCAACTTGAATGTCCTTAAAAGTTTTTTTTTTTAATCTGGGTGGGGGGGGACAGTGGCACACCTAGTTGAATACACATGTTACAATGACCACCAAGGTCCAAGCCCCTGGTCTCCACCTGCAGGTAAGGAAGCTTCACGGGCAGTGGAACAGTGCTGTAGGTGTCTCTATTTCTGACTCCCTCTCTATCTTCCCCCTTCTCAATTCTCTCTCTGTCTTAGCAAATGAAAGAAACAAAAAAATTAAGACAGGGGCTGGGGAGGGGGTGGTCTGGCGGTAGTGCAATGGGTTAGGTGCAGGTGACGCAAAGCTCAAGGATCGGCATAAAGATACCAGTTAGCGCCTCTGGCTCCCCTACCTATAGAGTAAGTCACTTCATGGGTGGTGAAGCAGGTCTGCAGGTGTCTATCTTTCTTTCCCCCTCTCTGTTTTCCCCTCCTCTCTCCATTTCTCCCTGTCCTATCCAACAACAACAGCAGCAATGACAACAACAATAATAATGACAACAAGGACAACAAAATGAGAAAAATAGCCTCCAGGAGCAGTGGATTCATAGTGCAGGCACCGAGTCCCAGCAATAACCCTACAGGCAATAAGAAAAGGAAGAAGAAGAAGAAGGAGGAGGAGGAGGAGGAGGAGGAGGTAGAAGAGCAGGAGGAGGAGGAGACAGGGGCTGGGACATCACTGGTGGAGTGCACGCTTTACCAAGTGCAAGAACCCGGGTTTGAGAACCTGACCACCACTTGAAAGCAAGTGCACAAGTGATGAAGTAGTACTGCGTATTCTTCTCTCTCTCTCTCTGTGTGTGTGTGTGTGTGTGTGTTTCTCCCTCTATCTGAGAGAAAGAGAGAGAGAGAAAGAGAGAGAGGTGGGAGTCTCCTTCTATCAGAGAGAGAAAAAGGTGTGGGGAAGAGGGAAGGAGAGGGAGTGTGTTAGTTCACTGGGTGTGGTAGAATCACGCAGGTGCAAAGCCCCAGTCATAAGCTCAGCAGCAAAAGCACAACAAAACAACAACAAAGAAAAACCAATAAAAGGGCTGGGCAGTGGTGCACCTAGTTGAGTGCATGCATTCTAATGCACAAAAGATCCGGGTTCAAGTCTCTGGTCCCAACCTGCAGGGGGAAAAGCTTCACGAGCAGTGAGGCAGTGAGGCAGTGATACAGATGTCTCTCTCTCTCTCTCTCTTTTAATTTTTTATATCTATTTATTTATTTTCCTTTTTGTTGCGCTTGTTTTTTATCGCTGTAGTTATTATTGTTGTTGTTACTGATGTCATCATTGTTAGATAGGACAGAGAGAACTGGGGAGAGGAGGGAAAGACTGAGAGAGGGAGAGAAAGACAGGCACCTGCAGACCCACTTCACCATCTGTGACTCGACTCCCCTGCAAGTGGGGAGCCCGGGGCTCGAACCAGAAGCCTTATGCTGGTCCTTGCGCTTCACGTCACATGTGCTTGACCCGCTGCGCTACCGCCCGACTCCCTCTCTCTTTCCTACTATCTCCCCCTTTCTTTCTTTATTTCTCTGTCTCTATCCAGTGTAGAATAAATAAATAAAATATTTAAAAATAATGGAAGGAATAATTTATCCGTTGGCAAGGGGAGTCTGGTTTACTAATGCAACTGGCATATGAATGTCTTTGGCTATTTTATTTATTCTGTGTCCCAGGTCAACTGGCTGTTTTCTCGAAAGACCTCAGAAAGTAGGATTCATTTGATCTCCTTTATCATTTGAAATTGTTGAGCCTCTTCTAATCTCTTTGTCTGGTCTTTCACTTTGTACCTCCTCTTGTATTTCTCTTTCACTACTCCACGTTATGAGGCTCCCTAATTTCTGTATTTTTTTAATATTGTATTTATTTAATGAGAGAAACACAGAGTAACAGACCAGAGTACTACTCAACTCTGGTTTATGGTGGTACTGGGGATTGGACCTGGGACCTTAGGGCCTCTGGCATGAAAGTCTTTATTGGGGCTTGATGCTTTAAAAAAAAAATCTGGTGGCTAGGCCATAGTGCATCGAGTTAAGCGCAGGTGGCAGGAAGCGCAAGGACTAGCATAAGGATCCAAGTTCAAACCCCTGGCTCCCCACCTGCAGGGAGCTTCACAAGTGGTGAAACAGGTCTGCAGGTGTCTATCTTTCTCCCCCCCCCCCGGTCTTCCCCTCCTCTCTCCATTTTTCTCTGTCTTATCCAACAACAACAGCAGTAATAACAATAAAATAACATCAACAATGATGATAAACATCAAGGGCAACAAAAAGGGAAAAATGGTCTCCAAGAGCAGTGGAGGCACCGAGCTCCAGTGATAACCGTGGAGGAAAAAGAAAAAAAAAATCCACCACATTTGGTGGCTATTTTCCCTTTCCTTTATTCTCTTTTTGTTTCTTTTTTTTATTACACGAGACAATGAAGAATTGAGAGGGATGGGGAGAAAGAAAAGGAGAGAGAGAAAGAGAGACAACTAATTGCAGACCGGGGGGTTGAACCTGGGCCCTGGCACGTGGTGATGTGTGCACTTCACCAGATGCACCACTGCTGCCCAGCCCCTACAATTTTTTCACATCCAGCAATGCTTAAAGTGTACAAAGACCATGGAACTTCGACCTCACTCATAAAAAGGCACCCAGATGCATGCACTGTTTGAATCAATCCCTGCCAGCCCCAGTGGGATTTGCAGGCCAGTGTCAAGCCAGGGTGCATCAGGGAGTGAAGCTCAAATCCGCAGAGGAGATTTGACCCCCCCGAGGCTGCCAGGTGGCAACGAGACATGGCTGAAGGCCAGGTTCTGCTGCTGCAGCTTTCAGCCTAGAGGAAGCTTGCAGGGCCTAGCCAGGTTTGGGCCTTCCAATCCAAAAGGTTCTTTTCTTTCCTTTTGAATAGAGTGAGACAGAAAGGGAGACACCGGCTCCACCTGCAGGTGGAGGGCCAGGGGGCTTGAACCGGGTTCCTCAAGCATGGTAACATGTCCGCTCTACCAGGTGAGCCACCACCCAGCCCTTTATAAAAAGCTTCTATGTTCTCAGTCCTGTGAGCTCTGGCCATATGGTACAATCACCCAAGCATCTGACCCAGGTAGGCTGGAAGGCCAAGCAGACCCAGACTCCAGAGGTGCCAACTGGGAAGTTGCTACAATACCAGGAGCTTGGCTCAGATCTTCACCTTCCCAATTCATTTCCTGTTTGTTTATAAAGCTCACAAAAACTCTTATAAAATAGGATTTTTTTTTTTTTGCAGAGCCAAGATGGCAGCTTGGAAAGGAAGGTGTCAACTCCGAAAGGAAGCAGCTTTCAACCTGAGATTCTCAGGAGAGGCCACCAGGTTCCAGATGCTACCAAGATGCCAACCAGACTTCTCTGGGCAGATGACTCCACCAATGTGTCCTGGAGCCCCTCTTCCCCAGAGCTCTGCCCCACTAAGGAAAGAGAGAGGCAGGCTGGGAGTATGGATCGACCTGTCAACACCCATGTTCAGCGGGGAAGCAATTACAGAAGCCAGACCTTCCACCTTCTGCACCCCATAATGATCCTGGGTCCATGCTCCCAGAGGGTTAAAGAATAGGAAAGCTATCAGGGGAGGGGATGGGATGTGGAGTTCTGGTGGTGGGAATTGTGTGGAGTTGTGCCCCTCTTATTCTACGGTTTTGTCAGTGTTTCCTTTTTATAAATAAAAAAAAATTTAAAACACTTTTTACTGAATAGAGACAGAAATTTAGAGGGAGAAAGAGACCTGCAGCACTGCTTCACCCTGTGGGTGAGGACCAGGGCCTTGAATTTGGGTCTTTGCACATAGGAACATGTGTTCTCAACCAAGTGAGCCACTGCCGGGACCAGCTCACAGAGGCTCTTCATTTCAAAGACTAGCATGGCTGAAGGAGATTCATATAGATTTTACATGGAAGGGGAGCGGATGCGAGGGGATGAGGGTGGGGAGGGGCGAGGCAAAAGGAATAGAGGGGAGATGGGAAGAGGGGAAGGGGATGAGGAAGGGGGAGGGGATGGGGAGGGGAAAGGGAGAAGGGATAGGGAGAAGGGATGAAGAAGGGGAAAGGGAGGGGGATGGGGAGGGGAAAGGGAGAGGGGAGAGGGAGGGGAAAGGGAGTGTGGAGGGGGAGGGGAAAGGGAGAAAGAAGGGGAGAGCAGAGGGGAAAAGGAGAGGGGAGAGGGTGGGGAGGGGGAAGGGGAAGGGGAAAGGAAGAGGGGAGGGGGAGAGAGGAGGAGAAGAAGGAGATGGAAAGGGTGAGGAGGAGGTAAGGAGAAGGGGGAGGGGGAGGGGAGGGGAAGTAGAATGGGGGGTGGAGGGAGAGGATAAAAGAAACCATGGCACCAAAGCTTTTTTTTTTTTTTTAGTGAAAGAGGGTGAGAGCAAGGCAGAGCAGCAAACCAACCATGTGAGCTATTTTGCCATCCAGGGGTTTTCAGAATGGCCTTAACAAGCCACTCAGTGTCATGGGGTCAGGTAGTTGAGTGGTTCGGCCAGCTGAGTGCACAAGTCACCATGTACAAATCCCCTAGTTCAAGCCCCGAATCCCCTAGTTCAAGCCCCAGATTCCCAACCTGTAGAGGGTAAGCTTCACACACAGTGGAACGGTGCTGCAGGTTTCTCTCATTCTGTCTCTTTCTCCTTCTCATACCCTCTATTAGAAAGGGGGGGAAAAGTGGGGCTGGGTGGTGTCACACTTGATTGACTGTACACATTACTATGCCTGAGGGCCAGGGTTCGATCCCCTGCTCCCCAGCCACAGGGGGGAAGCTCCACAAACAATGGTGAAGCAGTGTTACAAATCTCTCTCTCTCTCTCTCTCCCCCATCAAATAAAAATAAAATGGATAAAAATGGTCACTGGGAACAATAGATTCATAGTGCAAAGCACAGAGCCCCAGCAGAAACCCTAGTGGAATTCAGAGATTCAGAGAACCTAAACACATGAACTTGCCCCCTCCAAAAAAAAAAAAAAAGGGAGCTCCAGTGGCGCAATCGGTTAGCGCGCGGTACTTATACAAAAAAAAAAAAAAAAAAAAAGGAGGAGGAGGAGGAGGAGGAGGAGGAGGAGGAGGAGGAGAAGGAGAAGGAGAAGGAGAAGGAGAAGGAGAAGAAGAAGAAGAAGAAGAAGAAGAAGAAGAAGAAGAAGAAGAAGAAGAAGAAGAAGAAGAAGAAGAAGAAGAAGAAGAAGAAGTAGAGAGAAAGAGAGAAAGAGAGAAAGAGAGAAAAGAAAGGTAGTCAACCCATCTCTAAGAACTTAGGAGAACTACAGTGTTATCTATCCTGGGGGTGGGAAGGAGTATGGGTACAGAATTTGGGTGGTAGAAGCCGTGAGGAACTTCATACCTAAAAGCTTATAATCATGTAAATCACTAGTGTGTGTATATGTATATATATGTAATGTATATGTATGTGTAATGTATATGTATGTGTATGTAATGTATATGTAATGTATATGATGTATGTGTCTATGTATATACACACACACTCATGGGGGAAGCATTTAGACTTAGGCATCAGCCTGCCCAGATTCAAATCCTATGTCTGTTCACCTAGGGCTGGATGATCCCTGGTTTCATCAACCCTCTTCTCTGCGCACCCCCCCCCCGCCCCCCGCCACATCTGAAAACCCAAGAACAACCTCAGATGTCCACAGCACAGGGTGGCCACGAGGACCACAGGAAGCCCAGAACAGAAAATGCCCTGCATAGTGCCAAGCCCATATTTAGATCTCGATAAATGAAGGCCCTCCTCATCACTCAGTGCCAGGGCCCCAGCCTGTGTGCAGGAGACAGGCTGGAAGCCAGTTGTGTCTATGTTCTTCAGGGTTGCAAACTGAAAGTGAGAACAGGCCCTGGGCCACTAAATGGAAAGCAGCAGGCCAAGGATTAGATTAAGATAAAACCTGAGTCTTCCCCTGGTAGACGCCCAGGGTTTCTGCTTGCAGGCTCTGTGGAAGATAGAATGACTTTCTCTGCTTAATGGTAGCATGAATCATCCTCAGCAAACCACACGTACACGCACTCAGACTGAGTGTCTGAAAAGAAGGGTTACATTGGGCAGCCAAGAATTGGGTTTTAAGTTCAGAATCTTCAAGAAGACTTCTTCATTTTTCATTCCCCTTTAGGTAACTTTAATTTTTTTTTTTTGCATAGAGACAGAGAAAAAATGAGAGAGGAAGGAGAGCTAGAGAGAGAGAGAGAGAGAGAGAGAGGCCCTAAAGACCTGCTTCACCACTTGGGACGCTTCCCCCCTGCAGGAGAGGAGTAGGGACTTGAACTCAGGTCCCTTGTACACTGTAATGTGTGCTCTTGACCCTCCTTTAGGTCTTTTTGAAAAAATATTTATTTATTTTCCCTTTTTTTGCCCTTGTTGTTGTGGTTATTACTGTTGTAGTTATTACTGATGTCGTCGTTGTTAGCCAAGACAGAGAGAAATGGAAAGAGGAAGGGCAGACAGAGAGGGGGAGAGAAAGACAGACACCTGTAAACCCACCTCACCTCCTGCAGGTGGGGAGCCGGGGGCTCGAACTGGATTCTTATGCTGGTCCTTGCGCTTTCTGCCATGTGTGCTTAACCCACTGCCCAAATTTGGGTTAATTAAGACCTCCTTTGGGTCTCAATTGCTTTGTACAGCCTCCTTTTGTACAGGCATGACAACACCAAAGATTCTACACAATCCAACCCCCTCCATGGCTCTCCAAACTCACTGTTGAGACCAGACAGCAAAATACTCTCTTAATTCTGAGGGGGCATGTGATGGCAGAGTTACCATGCTTAAGGACCTAGGTGCAAATCCCCAGTCCCCACCTGCGGGGGGGAGGGGCTTCATGAGCAATACTGCAGGTATCTCTCAAAACCTTTAGTTCTGACAGCACAAAGGTACTGTTTTGCATAATAGTTAATAGTCTTTGCTCCCTATCTCATTTGGAGGTCACTAGAGGCCAGGAGCCCATCTTCAATATCAACATACACCCCCTAAGTAATCAGCACCTGATTCCTATTTGTTAAAGAAATGTGCTCTTCTGCGGCCAGAGGGTGGTGCATCTAGTTCAAAGCACACCACACAGTGCACAAAGACCCAGATTCCAGTCCCCAGTCCCCACCTGCAGGGGGAAAAGCTTCACGAGTGGCAAAGCAGGTCTTTAGGTGTCTTTCTCTCTCACTCTCTATCTTCCCCCCTCCCCTCTCAATTTATCTCTGTCTCTATCCAACAATAAATAACAAAAAAATCAAATTTAAAAAAATAAATATGATATTCTCATCTTTCCACCAACTGCAGCCATTGCTAGGTATGAGCCTTGGAAGCTCCTTTGCTTCAAAAGATATTTTCTTCTTTCAACTGACAGCCTCCTCTTCAGCTTCTGAATCAAAAAGATAATTACCTGCATTTCTTTAAAAAAAAGGCCACCGCTAAATTTATCCTGAGGTTTCCCATTGTGCTCAATTCCACACATTTATAAGAATCCTCTCACTGTGTCATACAGTAGAAAAGACAGGTACCAGTGCTGAAGAGACTGCGGGGGGGGGGGGGAGGAATCCTTTCTGCGCTGCTGGTGGGAACGTAAATTGGTCCAACCCCTGGAAAAAATAGTCTGGAGATTTCTCAGAACACTAGAAATGGACCTACCCTATGACCTATCAATTTCTCTCCTAGGGATTTAGCCAAAGGAAACAAAAACGCCCATCTGAAGAGATCTCTGTGTACCTACGACCATAGCAGCACAATTAGTAATGGCCCCAAACTTGGAAGCAACTCAGATACTCAAGGAAGTTGAATTGCTAAGAAATTTGTGGTACGAATGCACAACGGACTACTACTTGGCTGTTAAAAGGTGACAAAGTCATCTCCTCCTCGTCTCGGAGGAAACTTGAAGGAATCATGTTAAATGAGAGAAATCGGAAGGGGAAGGATGAATAGGGGATGATCTCCCTTATTGGTGGAACTTAAGAAACAAGGACAGAAAGGGAAAACGAAGTAAAACTTGGACTGGATGTGGTGTACTGCACCAAAGCAAAGGACTCTGGGTAAGGAAGGCAGGGCAAGGGCTTGGATGGGGAGGGGGTGTGCTTTGGGGTTCCACTGCATGATGATGGAGAAGGACCTAAGTTAAGGGTGAAAGTGTTCTGCAGGCATCGATCATGAGGAGGTGATAACTTGTACTAGTGTATGAACAACTACATGGGGTCCAGGCGGTGGTGTACTTGGTTAAACGCGCGCGCGCGCGCACACACACACGTATCACCATGTGCAAGGATCAGGTGTTCGTGCCCTTGCTCCTCACCTGCAGGGAGGGCGCTTCCTGTGCAGTGAAGCAGGCCTACAGATGTCTTATTTTTCTCTCTCCCTCTCTATCTCCTCTTCCCTCACAATTTCTCTCTGTCCTGTCAAATAAAAATAAAGTAGAAAGGGAGAAAAAGAAAAAGGAAAGGGAAAGGAAAAAAAATGGCTGCCGGGAGCCATGGATTTGTAGTGCCAGCACTTCTTCTAGCGTTTGCCAGTGCCAGCACTGAGCCCCAGGGATAACCTTGATGGTGATAAAAATAAATAAATAATTAAAAATCCGAAAATAAAAATTAAAATCCCATCAAATGATAAAAGAGGGGAAAAAAGAATTCATTTATTAATGATTTTTGGAATGCTGAAGGCTCACAGTAAAAAGGCACTGTTTCCAGGGAGTCGGGTGGTAGTGCAGCAGGTTAAGTGTAGGTTCCAAGAAGCGCAAGGACCGGCATAAGGATCCCGGTTTGAGCCCCCGGTTCACCACCTTCAAGGGAGTCGCTTCACACGTGGTGAAGCAGGTCTGCAGGTGTCTCTCTTTCTCTCCTTCTCTGTCTTCCTCTCCTCTCTCCATTTCTCTCTGTCCTATCCGACAACGACAACAATAATAACTTCAACAACAATAAAAAACAAGGGCAACAAAAGGGAATAAATAAGTATTTTTTAAAAAAAGAAAGAAAGAAAAAAGGCTTAGTTTCCAGAAATAGCCTGACTACAGTACAATAGTCACAACTTACCTTCATGGTGACTGTGATAGTGCTGTTTACGTTCGCTTTATGCAACCAGCCTTGTTTTATCACACCTCCCTTCTGAGAACACAGAGAAGATGAATCCTGAGACAGAATGGAAACCAACAGTGTGAATTAGCCCAAGAAGCACACAAACTCACCTCTGCCCCATTTGCTTTTATTTAGCCATTTATTTACTTTTTAATGAGAGACAGAGAGAGACACCAGAGCACTTCTCAGAGCTGACAATCGGACCTGGGACCTCAAAGACTCAGGCATGAAAGTCTTTTGCAGAATCATTATGCCATCCTCCCAGCCCTCCCCTGTCCCATTTTCTGGTGAAAAGTATAAATTCAGGGCTAGGCGGTGACACATCCAGTTCAGTGCCAGCGTTATCAAGCACAAAGACCCAGGTTCAAGTCCTTAGTCCCCACCTGCAGGGTGGAAGATTCACAAGCAAGAAATCAGCACTACATATCTCACTCTCTCTCTCTCCCTCTCTCTCTCTCTCTTTCTTTCACAAAGGACCAGCGTAAGGATCCAGTCCGAGCCCCCAGCTCCCCACCTGCAGGGGAGTCACTTCACAAGTGGTGAAGCAGGTCTGCAGGTGTCTATCTTTCTCTCATCCTCTCTCTCTTCCCTTCCTCTCTCTATTTCTCTCTGTCCTATCCAACAACGACGACATCAATAACTACAACATAAAAAAGGGCAACAAAAGGGAATGCATTTTCCCCTTTATAGACCTGAAGTTATACTTTCTATGTGTGTGTATGTGATCTTTTTTAAATGATAATCCCAGCCATGTTAGTATATATTCCCATTAAAATATTCACCCTTGCTGAATATGGGCCCCAGATCAAATCAGTGGGGCTTACAACTAACAATATTTATATACTTTCCCCATATTTGGGAGCTACTCTCTTCCCTGATCCAGCTTTCTAGTCCTTTTTCCAACTATGACACCATCTCCCCAGACAATAACCTGGGTCCTCCTGCATATTAGATATCAAGCGCTGGCAAAAACTAGTAAGGTCTTGGAGTATACCTAATATAGACCTACTAGCTTTTTCCAAAACGAAGATCACAAATCTTCATCTGTAATATTCTTGCCTTTAGGTTCATGATTAGTCAACAATTTGCTCTGCTTTCAGTCTTAACTCTTTTTCAGCCACCAGGTTCCAGATGCTACTATGATGCCAACCAGACTTTCCAGGGCAGATGAACCCACCAATGTGTCCTGGAGCCCTGCCTCCCCAGATCTCTGCCCCACTATGAAAAGAGAGAGACTGGCTGGGAGTATGGATCGGCCTACCAACACCCATATTCAGCAGAGAAGCAATTACAGAAGCCACACCTTCCACCTTCTGTATCCCACAATGACCTTGGGTCCATACTCCAAGAGGGTTGAAAAATAGGAAAGCTATCAGGAGATGGGATGGGATACAGAGTTCTGGTGGTGGGAATTGTGTGGAGTTGTACCACTCTTATCCTATGGTCTTGTCAACATTTTCCATTTTATAAATAAAAATTTAAAAAAAGATTTTTTTTAATTCATAAGTCCCCTCCCCAAATGATATCTGATTGAACTTGAAACTGATAACTCTAGAAGCGATGACTCTGTCATCTCTGTACCATGCACGGAGAAGGCAGTCAGTATGTGCTGCCTTCTTTGGACTGCTTGATATAGAAGCTGTCTGTGTATATACACAATTGGGCTGCACCTCAGAATATGACAGACATGTGGACCATCTGTGCCCAGATGGGGGACCAGACAGCAGAATGTGGACGAATCACTGCACCAAATGCCCGCTAGCCTGTCCCACAGGTGGGAAAACATGTTTATACACAAATCACAGCCCGCTCTCCTGTTGTCTCTTAAAATACATTTGGAGGTGCAATGCATCTTTTAAAAAAATGAAAGGTAAAACATACATATCCTTTTTAAAGCTGGGCATGGATCCCTCACAGAAGCTTCTTCCTCCCATCTTTTGTCAAGGCCATTTCTCAGTAGAGGTGACAATGAAGAAACCAGTGCAGCTGTGCCCTCCCCCCCCCCGCCCCTGCCCCCAACACACACACACACACACACACACACACACACACACACACACCATCCCTACCTCATCTTTCTCACAGTCCTCATCAATCTCAAACACATGGCTGGGGATCTTTTCTGGCCGCACTGATTTGCTGAAAATGCAAGAGAATTGCCTGAGATATTGAATGAAATGGATAAGCAAACAAGCAAACAAATAAACAAACAAACCCAAAGATGAGTAGATGTCTTCCTTTAACAGCCAAGAGAAGGAAGAATAAGTTTTTCCTCCTTCCCAAACTCGCACTCCCTCCCCTTGATTCAGGATTTAGTCTTGGCTTATGGTGCTGCTGGGGATTGAACCTGGGACCTCAGCGCTTCAGGCATGCCCACACACACACATGTACAACCAACAAAAAAGTACTGACTAAGTCCGAATATTATATGTGAGGAAAGGAGAAGGAATGTAGGGCCCTTGCAGTAAGTGAGAAGACAATTTTAATTTTCCCCGGGTCAGAGAGCAGCCAGAATGAGAATGATGAATATGGGATGATCTCACTTGTGGATAGAAGTTAAGAAAGAAGCAAAGAAAGGGGAAACACAAAGAAGAACTCGGACTGGGTTTGAAGTATTGTACCAAAGTAAAGGAGTCTGGAAGGGGAGGGACATATTCAGGTCCTGGTGCATGATGGCGGAGGAGGACCTAGGTGGGAGGGAGGGGGGGTAAGGGTGCTTTCTAGAAAACTGAAAAATTTTACACATGTACCAACAACTGTATAAACAATTCATCTCCCAATTAAAAAAAGTTGATGGAAATATAAAATCCATTAAGAAAAGAAAGAGAGAGAGAGAGAGAGAGAGAGAGAGAGAGAAAGGAAGGAAGGAAAAGAAAGAGAGAGAAAGCATCATATAGTCTCTTCTTTTTGTTAGATAGATAGATAGATAGATAGATAGATAGATAGATAGATAGATAGATAGATATGGACTGAGACCCGAGCACTGCCCAACTCGGGTGGTGCTGGGGATTAAATCTGGGGCCTCAGTGTCTCCTGCATGAAAGTTTTTTTTTAATATTTTATTTATTAATGAGAGGGATGGGGGGGGAGAGAGGGAGAGAGGGGGGAGAGAGAGAGAGAGGGAGAGAGAGAGAGAGAGAGAGAGAGAGAGAGAGAGAGAGAACCAGACAGCACTCTGGTACGTGTGCTGCCAGGAATTGTACTCAGGACCTCATGTTTGAGAGTCTAATGCTCCACCCACTGTGCCACCTCCCAGAGGACCATAGGCATGAAAGTCTTTCTGCAAGAATACTCCACACTGTTTCCCCAGCCCAGGGCTCAGTTTTAAACAGTATCTTTAGGATCTACACAAGATCTTAATTCTCAAATGTTGTCTTTCCCCAGATGTTCCCCTGTGAGGCTAAAAGCTTGCAGGTAAAGGAGACAAGTGTGGATTCCAACACACTAAGTGATTGGTCCAAGGTTATCCAACTAATACGTGACATAGGGGGCTAAGTGGTGGTGCACCCAGTTAAGTGCACACATCACCATGCTCAAGGACCCAATAGGGTTCAAACGCTTAGTCTTTTCCTGCAGTGGTGGAGGTGAGAGGTAAAGCAGGTCTCTCTCTTTTTCCCTATCTTCCTTTTCAATTTCCCTCTATCTTTTCAAATTAAAGTAAAATTAAAAAGTGATACTTTGCTTCTCTCTAATAAATAAATCTTTGCCCCAGCTCCCCACCTGCGGGGGGTGGGGGTCGATTCACAGGCGGTGAAGTGGGTCTACAGGTGTCTGTCTTTCTCTCCCCTTCTCTGTCTTCCCCTCCTCTCTCGATTTCTCTTTGTCCTACTAACAATGACAGCAAGAACAATAATAATAATAACAACCACAACAATGATAAACAACAAGGGCAACAAAGGGGAAAAAATAGCCTCCAGAGCAGTGGGTTCCTAGTGCAGGCACTGAGCCCCAACAATAACCCTGGAGAAAAAAAAAAGATTCAAAGGGGGGGGGGAGCAGGTAGTATAATGGTTATGCAAAGAGACTCTCATGCCTGAGGCTCTAAAGTCCCAGGTTCAGTCCCATGTACCACCATAAGCCAGAGCTGAACAGTGGAAGGAAGGAAGGAAGGAAGGAAGGAAGGAAGGAAGGAAGGAAGGAAGGAAGGAAGGAAGGAAGGAAGGAAGGAAGGAAGGGGTAAGATTCCAACCCTTTAAAGTCCCTCGGCCAATGAACTTGTGACAGTCTATCATCTCAAAGGGATGCACAAGGGATGTCTGGAGTTCTCAAACTGAGCCAAACAAATATTTTCTAACTTTCTCACTGTTACCACTGGAAAATACCCACTGCCATCCAGAATCAAATAAAGATGATTTTATGGTCAAGAGAGATGCACCCAAGCCAAAGAGTGAACTCATACATCTTGGAAAACATTTCGATAAGCAACAGTTCAAAACCTATTCAATTATGCCGAATATGATGTTTAGCACAGGCTGGTGACCTGGGTTTTAGTTTTAGTTTACACTATAACTAAGAAGGCTTCACAGGTGGTTTTGTTTCGTTTTGGTTTGTTTTGTTTGTCGTTGTGGAAAAGTCCACTATTTAGGGACTGGGCAGTGGCACACCCAGTAAAATGCACACATTACCATGAGCAAGGCTACAGATTCAAGCTCCTAATCCCCACCTGTAACGGGGACAGTTCAGGGCTGGTGAAGCAGATCTGTAAGTGTCTCTCTTTTTCCCTCCGTCCTATCCAATAAAATAGAAGGGGGGAGAGGGGGGATAACTGCCAAGAGCTGTGGATTTGTAGCCCTCACAACGGGCCCCAATGACAACCGAGATGGCAATACAAAAAAAAAAAAAAAAAAAAAGGAAACTTTAATAATTCTCCCCTTGATGGTCTCCCTTGATTCTAAGCTTACCATGGCAGCATGCGGAAGTCCCCAGAGAAGTCTTCATACTTGTAGTTCACCACATGCCAATCAGTGCTGTAGGTCTTAATACACTGAAAGCAGATAAGAGGCTTTCATTAGAACTGGAGGGAAAGTACCTACCCATCCCATCCAACTTTATTTTTCTCTTTGCCAAAAGGTTTATCATCTACCATTCCCAGTGGCCATATCTCCATTCCCAGTGGCCATATCTCTCCCTTTTTCTTTCTCTCTTTTTGTTTTGATAGAGGATGAAGGAGGGAGGGAGGAAAGGGAGAGGGAGAGGGAGAGGGAGAGGGAGAGGGAGAGGGAGAGGGAGAGAGAAGGAGAGACCCTCAAAGCACTGTTCTATTGCTTATGAAGCTTCCCCTCTGCAGGTAAGGACAGGGGGTTTGAACCCAGATCCTCACACATAGTAATAATAGGTACACCCTAGCTGGTATACCACCACCCAGACTATTTCTTACCTCTTTGACAAACAAACTCTGGGCCCTTTGTGCCCCATCTTCTGGTACAGTGGACTGCACTGTCCTGTGGTGGCGACTGAGCACCGATATCTAGAAGACACAGAACATTCTAGATGCAAGCACTGGCTTGGAAGATGTAGAGTTTGTGGGTTTTGTTTGTTTGTTTGTTTTTCTTCCTTTCCTTAAAGAAGGACCTATGAACTCACCGAGATATCTTCCATAGGAAACATGAGCAGGTCTCTGAGAGGATCGCTGTAAATCTGTGTCTTTCTTTGGGTGATGACATTCTCATAGTCCAAAGGCTCAACGACCTTGGTCTTTTCCTTTAAGGAAAGAAAGAACAAAAGTACGATGTAGAGCTGAATCGACTCAGGGAAGACCAATTCCTCACCTTTTGCAACAAAAGGTCTCGCTGATGACAGTAGATACCTAAAGGAAACTCTTTCAGCAAGGGGGGGGGGCTCTCCCTAACCATACCCAGGCACCAAACACAGTCCTCACAGATGAAGACAAGAGTCCTGGGGAACAAGTCCTGTGATCTGCTTTGCCTCAGACCTTCTCCAACCTCCACTGCCATTTCTTATTTAAATTTAGGAGACAGATGTGAGAGATGATTAGGTCTCCTCTTCAAAGGAACATGAATAGAACAACTGTTTAGTACCAAAAATTCTTTTTATGGATTGTTATCTCTGACCACCTGTGGCCAGTAGTTTTGTATTCTTTAAGAAGGGCAGCTCCTTGCAGTGCTTGCTAATCCTCCAGGAGAGACCCTCAGACTCTCTTCCTCCTTTCTTCATTTAGACAACTGGGAGACTGTGAGCTCTGAAGCCCAGCCCAAGGGTGGAGGAGACAATTCTGTGTGTCAGGAATAAAGATGGGGGGGGGCCTGCTGCCTGAAGGCCATTGTTGATGGCACACCCTTTGGCAAAAGAATAAATGCCTTGCTTCAACTCCTTCTTTTTTTTTTGCCTTGATAAGTAATTTTAATTGGACGTCATTTACAACACAGAGATAAAAGATGGGGCAGGGCAGAGAAAGATACACACCTGCAGAACTGCTTCACCACTCATGAAGCTTCCCCCTTCTCAGGTGAGACCCACTCCCATTTTTAAACTTCAGGTGAGTCAAACTGGTCTGCTTGTGTTTCTTTTTATTTTAGACAGATAGAAAGAGACAGAGATACAGCGGTGACAGTACGAAAGCTACCTCTAAATGCAGAGGTGTACCAGGCTTGAACCTGGGTCGTGCACATGGCAAAGCAGCGCACTACCCAAGCGAGCTTTCAGCAGTCCAGCAAAGCAGTCTGTTTGGAAGTCTGTCAAGTGACATTAACTGAATAGGTGCTGTTCACCAGTGAACTGAAGGGGAGAAGTCCCCAGCATTCTTGTGTCTACTCTGTACCAAGCTTGCTGGCCACAGGAGGGAATACGTTCCAGTATAGTTGGAGCAAACACAGGTTCAGGAAAGGGTTGATCCAGCAGGCCGAGCATGGAATGGAGAAGTATTAGAGGAGCATGGTCAGTGGGTCCCTTGGAAATGTAGGCAACCAGGCCATGGATGAGATAGATGGTTCCTGTCTGAGGCTAAGGTGACAAGAGCAGGGTCAGTGACTGAGAAATCTAGAACATGATTTAGGAATCAGAGTTCAGCCAATGGAGACAGCCTCATAGTTCTGCAAAAAGACTTTCCTACTTGAGGCTCCAAAGTACCAAGTTCAATTCTTCACACCACCACCACAAGCCAGAGCTGAGGAGTGCTGTGTGCATGCGTGCATGCGTGTGTGCATGTGTATGTGTATGCGTGTGAAAGAAAACAAAAAATATATATTTTAAAAAGTTCTGTGCACATATAACATGCACATGTCCTGAGAAGTAAGGACGGGGCTGGGTAGTAGCACAGCAGGTTAAGCGCAGGTGGTGCAAAGTGCAAGGATGGGCATAAGGACCCCAGTTCGAGCCCCCAGCTCTCCACCTGCAGGGAGGTTGCTTCACAGGAGGTGAAGCAGGTCTGCAGGTGTCTATCTTTCTCTTCCCCTCTGTCTTCCCCATCTCTCTCCATTTCTCTCTGTCGTATCCAACGACAACATCTATAACAACAACAATAATGGCAATAATGGAAAAAATGGCCTCCAAGAGCAGTAGATTTGTAGTGCAGGCACTGAGCACCAGCAATAACCCTGGAGGCGTGCGGGGGGTGGTGAGAGGGGAGAGGGTTAAATAGTAGAACTTGGATCATGCACATGGCAAAACAGCACACTATCCAAGTGAGCTACTGCACTGACCCTGGTGAATCCTACACCAGCGCACATGGATGTGACAATATACCCTTAACATTTTATAATTTCATAAGCCACGATTAAACCACTAATAGTAATGAGAAATGAAAGGCACTTCTGTAATAGAGATCATATAAAGAAAATCAGAACCTAAAGAGTATTAAATCAGTATCAAA
The DNA here is from genome assembly GCF_950295315.1 of Erinaceus europaeus. NCBI lineage: Eukaryota > Metazoa > Chordata > Mammalia > Eulipotyphla > Erinaceidae > Erinaceus > Erinaceus europaeus. Next base: position 43,595,843 of record NC_080185.1, read on the forward strand.
AATGAAAATTTTTCCCCAGGGTTATTGGTGGGGCTCAGTGCCTGCACCATGAATCCACTGCTCCTGAAGGATATTTTTTTTCCCTTTTGTTGACCTTGTTGGTTTTTATCACAGTTGCGGTTATTATTGTTGTTGTTGTTGGATAGGACAGAGAGAAATGGAGAAAGGAGGGGAAGACAGAGAGGGAGACAGAAAGAGAGACACCTGCAGACCTGCTTCACCGCCTATAAAGTGACTCCCCTGCAGGTGGGGAGCTGGGGGGCTCGAACCAGGATCGGGATCCTTACGCTGGTCCTTGCGCTTTGAGCCATGTGCGCTTAACCTGCTGTGCTACCACCCGACCCCTCCCCACCCCGGGGATCTTTTATAATTGTGTACACAGCCATTGAGACAGTCTTCAATATATCAGGTTCGAGTAATTCTTTGAGATGGATCTGATATTTGGTTCAAAATAGGTCACAGCAATGTCTCAGTTCTGTCAGTCCCCTAGCAGAAGGCTTCCTCTAAGATTACATCCAAACCTAGGACAGCTCACTCTAAGCAATGAGGGTCAGCACAAAACAAGTGGAAAATATTCAAACAAAGCCAGTATGGAGGTTTCTCAGGAAAGTCAAAGAAGACCCACCCTCTGGTTCATCAAATCCACTTCTAGGTAGAGAGTCAGATAAAGTGAACCAGCATGTCAAAGGAGTGTCTGTGCTCCCATGGCATGAGTCACAATCGTCAAAACATAACAAGAAAGAAAAAAAACAATCTACATGTATGTTCTCCATAGGTGAAGAGATAAAGAAAGTGGTATGAGGTGTGATGGGTGGGGTGGAGTAAGAAAATAGCATAGTCTCTGTGCAGCAGACATCCATGTCTGAGGCTCAAAGGCTCCAAGTTCAATCCTCAGCACCACCATAAGTGAGAGAGGGAGAAAGGGAGAGAAGGAGAGAGGGAGAGAGGGAGAGAGGGAGAGAGGGAGAGAGGGAGAGAGGGAGAGAGGGAGAGGGAGAATCCCTATTTGGGGAGGTGGGAGCTCAGATTTTCTGACAGGAAAATGTAACTTTTGTCCCACATCTTCCATGTTCTCAAGGACTCAAGTGGGTGGAAACTGTGATCTTACCTCCTAGATCTCACACTCCGATTCTGTGATCTGTTTCTCAGGGAAGTTGAGTGAATCAAGCACTAACTAAGAAGGCAGATCTTGGGCCTTCTGAACATAACTTTAGGGGCCGGAGATTGGCACACCTGGTTGAGAGCAAGTTACCATGCACAAGAACTAGAGTTCAAGCCTCGGGTCGTCACCTGGGGTGGGGGTGGGGGGAGTTTCACAAGTGGTGAGCCAGTTGTGCTGGGTGTCTCTTTCTCTCCCTCTCTGTTCTCCCAATCCCTTATCAATTACAATGTCTCTAGCCAATAAAATAAATAATAAATAAATAAATAAATAAAATATTAAAAGAACATAACTTCAAAGTCGTACTTTGGCTGACAAATTTTTTTGGTCCCTTCCTTCCAATACTAAATGCAAAAAATTACCATCAGATTTCAATGCTCAACCTATTGAGGGAGTCTCCGTCAATCTCACCGTGTCATAATTTCACAAGCTCTTACAACTGAAGTAACTGGAAAGGCTGAAAGAAATCTTTTTCACGCTCCTAATGTACAAACAACACCACTCACACCGACGAAGTTCTGTGCTATCCTCACAACAACCAGTGTTCTCAAAGTCTGAGGGACAGTTTGACTACCTTCGTTCCTTCTTTTTTTTTCAAATTCATGCTTATATATAAATGCTTATATATGCTTATAAATAATGCTTATAAATGCTTTAATGATTTATAGCCTACATGGGAATTAAACCACCTAGTGGATGTCTTTTACCTCTTATTTCAGTGATAATAATCATCTCCAATTCCGGGAGCCAGGCTGTAGCGCAGCGAGTTAAGCACACATGGTGCAAAGTACAAGGACCAGAATAAGGATCCCGGTTCAAGCCCCCGGCTCCCCACCTGCAGGGGAGTCGCTTCACAGGCGGTGAAGCAGGTCTGCTGGTGTCTGTCTTTCTCTCTCCCTCTCTGTCTTCCCCTCCTCTCTCCATTTCTCTCTGTCCTGTCCAACAATGACGACATCAATAATAACTACAACAATAAAGCAACAAAGACAACAAAAGGGAATAAATAAATAAATATTTAAAAAATTAAAATAGAAATCATCTCCAATTCTATCTGCTTTGTCCCAAATGACACAACCTTATCTTTTAAAAACTGGTTTAAAATTTTTGTATTTACACGTTTACTAGATAGAGACAGAAATCAAAACAGAAGAGGGAGAGAGAAAGACACCTGCAGCACTACTTCACCACTTGTGAAGCTTCCCCCTGCAGGTGAGGACCAGGGGCTTGAACCTGGGTCCTTGTGCATAGGAACATGTGCGCTCAATGGGTGCACCACCACCCTGCCCCTATCTCATCTTTCTGACTGCAGAGTACTATTCCACTGAATACATATCCTATCACGTCTTTATCTAATCATCCATCCGTGGGCATTTAGAGCTTCGCTTCCATACCTTGACAATTGTGAATAATGCAGCTATGAACACAGTGTGCAAATCAGTGTCTTCGTGTCCTTTGGATAAATGTCTAGGAGAGATATTGCTAGATCATAAGATATTTCCATTATTTAAGGACTCGAAAATAATCACTTCTGGAGCCGGACAGTGACACACCTGGTTAAGTGCAGTCATTACAGTGCACAAGGAATCAAGTTCAAGCCCCCCGGCCCCACCTGCAGGGGGAAGCTTCATGAGTGGTTTAGCAGTGCTGCAGGTGTCTCTCTCCCTCTCTAACTTCCCTTTACTTCTCAATTTTGGTCTCTACTCAAAATAAACAAATAAAAACATTTTAATTAAAAAAAAAGGCCCCAGTTCCCATCTGTGTGTGGGGGGGGGGGGACGCGGGGGCTTCACAGGTGATGAAGTACTTGCCTCTAGATTTCTCTGTCTTACCAAACAAAAAGAAAAAGGAAAAAGAAAGAACGACAATGGGCACGGGGCTGGGTGGTGGCACACCTGGTTGACGCACGTTACAAAGTGCAAGGACCCAGGTTCGAAACCCCTGGTCCCCACCCGCAGGGGGGGAAACTTTGTGAGGGGTGAAGCAGTGTTGCAGGTGTCTCTCTCTCTCTTTCTCTCTATCCCCCCTTCCCTCTCAATTTCTAGCTGTCTCTATAGAATAAATGAATAAACTTTCAAAAAAGAAAAGGGCACCAGAAGCGGTGGACTGGTCATCCTACCAAGCCCTAGAGGCAAAACAAAAAAAAGTGTCATTTCTTTAAAGGTCCAGCATGTATCTTCTAAACATGAAAACTTACATCTATCTTCCTGTGTGGTTTCAAGGTCAACTATTCATGTTACAGAAAATGAGGCTTTACTTTTTATTTAGAGCCAATTATTAAGTCTTTTGAGTCTGCACTTGTTCACTTCTCAGAGGTAGCTTGGTTGTCAGAAAAATCAGGGTGGTTGTTCTGGGCCCCACAAAACGTTCCCCATCAGAGGACCTAGGGCTGAGTATTAAGCTTCATCTCTTTGCAAAATAACACTAAAAAAAATTATCAGGGATGTAGCTCCATTATAGAATTGAGGGTGGGTGGGAGTCACAACGGTAGCACAGCGGGTCAAGCGCAGGTTGCGCAAAGCGCAAGGACCAGCATAAGGATCCCAGTTCAAGCCCCCATCTCCCCACCTGCAGGGGAGTTGCTTCACAGGTGGTGAAGCAGGTCTGCAGGTGTCTATCTTTCTCTCCCCCTCTGTCGTCCCCTCCTCTCTCCATTTCTCTCTGTCCTGTCCAACAACGACGACATCAATAACTACAACAATGGCAACAAAAGAGAATAAATAAATAAATATTTTTTTAAAATTAGGGGTGGGGTGGGCGAGTCCATTGCTTTCACATGATAGGGTATGAGAGGATCCATTGCTTTCACATGATAGGGTCTGAGCCACCCCTCCCTGCCTCCTGCCCCAGCAGAGTGGGAGCTCCAGAAGTAGTAAAGCAGATCTGCAGGTATCTTACTGTCTCCTCTATCTCCCCTACCCCAATTTCTCTATCTTTTCTTTTTTCTTTGCCTCCAGGGTTATTGCTGGGGCTCAGTGCCGGCACCACCAATCCACCGCTCCTGGAGGTCATTCCCCCTTTTGTTACCTTTGTTGTAGCCTTGTTGTGTTTATCATTGTTGTTGTCTATGTCGTTCGTTGTTGGATAGGACAGAGAGAAATGGAGAGAGGAAGGGAAGACAGAGTGGGGCAGAGAAAGACAGACACCTGCAGACCTGCTTCACTGCCTGTGAAGCGAATCTCCTGCAGGTGGGGAGCCAGGGGCTCGAACTGGGTTCCTTACACCGGTCCTTGAGCCTTGTGCCACGTGTGCTTAACCCGCTGCGCTACCTCCAGACTCCCTCTTTATCTTTTTTTAAAAGATTTTATTTATTTATTTATGAGAAATGATAGGAGAGAGAAAGAACCAGACATCACTCTGGTACATGTGCTGCCGGGGATTGAACTCAATACCTCATGATTCAGAGTCCAATGCCTTATCCATTGCACCACCTCCCGGACCACCAATTTCTCTATCTTATCTAATAAATAATTTTTTAAAAAAGATAAAAAGAAAATAGTAGAGAACATATGTTCTGCATGTATGAAGGCCTGGTTCCATTCCCTGAAACAAAAGCAAACCAAAAAGGGGGGGGAGGTAGGAAGAGGAGAGACCAGGAGATAGCTTAGTGGTTATGCGACAGGCTTGCGTGCATGAGGCTTCAAAGTCCCAGGTTCACACTAAGGCACCACCATAAGCACTGCTCTCTGGTCTCGGTCTCTCTCTCTCTTTCTCTCTCCCTCTCTCTCTCTCTCTCATTAAAATTAAATAATTTTTAGAGGTAGATCTAGAGAAAGGGACCACACAACACCAAAACTTCCTTCAGTGCTTTGAGGGCCAGGTTTGAACGTGAGTGACACACACACACACACGCACATGCACACGCACACGCACACGCACACACACACACACGGCAAAGTAGTGAACTATTCAAGTGAGCTGTTTAACCAACCTTAAATATTTTTTAACAGAAGGAAAAAAGTGGTGTGCCCGGTTGAGCACCCATGTTTCCTGCTCAAGGATCCAGGTTTAAGCCCTTGACCCCCACCTGTAGGAGGGAAGCTTAACGAGCAGTAAAGCAGGTCTGCAGTTCTCTCTCTATCTCTTATCTATCTATCTATCTATCTATCTATCTATCTATCTATCTATCTATCTACCTATCTATCTCCCCTTCCCTCTCAATTTCTTTCTGTCCCATCATAATAAAAAGAAAGAGGGAGTCGGGCAGTAGCGCAGTGGGTTAAGCGCATGTGGCACAAAGCACAAGGACTGGTTAGGATCCTGGTTCAAGCACCCAGCAAGGGAGTGGCTTCACAGGCGGTGAAGCAGGTCTGCAAGTGTCTCTCTGTCTCTCTTCCTCTCTATGTCCCCCCTCTCTCTCAATTTCTCTCTGTCTCTATCCAACAACAAATAAAATTAAAAAATTTAAAAAAAGAAAGAGAAAGGGAAAGAGAGAGAGAGAGAGAGAAAGAGGGAAAGGATTGAGCATCCCCCATGCTTATTTTCTTCTCCAACTCTTCCTCCTAGCATTAAAATCACAGCTCACTTGGTGGGTTTTTGAGGCCAATTTGCTGAAGATTCCACAGTAGTGCTGTATGGTGGGACAGGATGGCAGCTTCAGTGGGAGTGAAATGTACTTGTACTGACACATTGTGAAAAATGTGGAAATATACTCGTGACATCAACCATTCTATAAATCAGCATTTCCTCAATAAAGTAATACTGAAATTGAAAGGAAAGTACAATTCAAATAGAAAATGGAAGAGCAAGAGGTTACAATAGGAGTCAGGCCTAACGAACCACACCCTACGTTTCCCTTCCAGAACAATTCAGCTCTCACTCTGTTTGCATTCAGAGACAGGGTCAACCTTTTGCCTTTCTCTAGAATGGTCATGATTTCATCATGACTCTTTCCTGCAATGTAGAACAAACCTTTCTATCACACTCTCCTACTATTCCGTGTGATCATTCTGCTCCGAGACTTAAAGAGTTACTTGGAATAAGTGTTTCTCTCACATCACACATAAAGGGTCTTTCTCTTGGGTTTATTGGCTAGCTTTCCTGCCAGTTGTATGCACTGGTCAGTCAGAAATGGGGGCAGCTTCCCAACTCAAGAAACCTGTACTATAATAAATGGTACTTTATTCACATTCAAATCAAAGTAAGGTCCCGCTACTCTGTGGAAGGAAGAAGTGTTTGCATAAGCTGAAGAGCCGCAAGCATATGTTTCAGTCTTCCTCCGTTGTGACAGGGAAACTGTCAACCTAAATCTGGAATCGACTCATATTTCACTACGAAGGAAAAAAAAAAAAAAACCAAATGCTATGCCTTTGAAAGATCTCATTCATGGATTCCTAAGTGCTTCTTAAAATAACTTGCTAATAATAGTACTCTTTTGTTGTTGCTTCTCTGGAAGATCGCTTCTGTAGTCTGCAGAAATCACGTTCGTGTACATTCTACCCATTTTTTTAATCAACAGCCACCACTAAGTTGACAAGGCCAATAGCACTGTTCCAACTTTAAACCTTAAGAAGCTGGCTCGGCTGTTTCACTTCACGACTCTTGTTTATTATACCTGGCAGAAAAGCAAGGTGCAAACTCAGGTCTCCCAACTCATAATCTTTCTTTTCTTGGCTGTGTTTGTCTCAATTTTCATTTATTCATGTCCAATCATCACATGTTTTTTTGCTACTAACAGAAAGCTTCCTGTTCCAATAAATGCAGTGAAAAGGGAAACTGATGAGAAGACATATATGAAGGAGTTACTCAGATTTAAATCCCCCCCCCATGCAGGAAAACAACTCAATAGCTTCTTAACGCGTAATAAAACAAGAATAAACAATGTCGGTCTCTGTACCACAGCTTGGGACACAGTCTACTCAGGGTTGCTGAGGCCACTAAGGCCCAGATCTAAGCACCCTTCCATGTTGTAAACCCTAAACCTGTGAAGAAATGCTCAAGTCCTCAGAAATGATGGTGCTTTCTGCTTTCTAAGCTTGTAAACTAAGACACTGAGCCAGGGCTAGGAGATGGTTGACCTGGTAGAGCTCTCACACTTGACCAAAGCTGAGGATCTAGACGGCAGCCACCACATGGGAGCACCTGCATGAGGGAAGCTTCAGGAAGAGTGGAGCAGTGCTGTGGCATCTCTCCTCCTCTCTCTCTCTCTCTCTCTCTGCCTTTCATCAACTATCAGAGAGACAGAAAGAAGTCAATCAGGGAGCAATCAAATCATTTAGCCGCAATGTCCCAGCAAAAACTGATGGCAAATATATTAATAAAAAACCATAATAACCATGCGATATTTTTCTGTCAACATCGAAGAATCAGTCTGTGTTGCTTCAGTTTAGATATTAGACTAGAGACCATTACTTTATTGGTAGATCTTTTACTTTAGAAACTAGTTCTTCATAAGAATTCTAAGAATGTCTCTTCTGCTAAGTCTAAAGTGAATGCTGGCTTCACATAATTCCTCCTGCACCACATGGAAGGACACCAGAAAGCCCAACACAGGAACAGGGACAGTTCAATCTCTCCCTACACTCTCACCACAACCATCCCTGTTCCAAATGAAGTCTTGGTACAAGAAAGTGCAAGACAACAACTGGTGTGTGAACAATCTGTGAAGGATTTAGTCCCAAAGTTAGAAGCTCACTTTCACAGTATCACAATCAAACGGTTTCAAAGGCACCTGGACATCTTCCTATTTGAAAAAGAGCATGCCTTTTTAAAAAGAATAATAGTAACGTACTCAAAGAGGAAGGGCTGACTCAATGAGTAGCTCCTTCCCATCATTCCTCATTTCTCCACTTTGGGGAATGTCCCCCAGGCCCCCTTGGACATTCAGCTCCCCTTGTGTTTCACACATTTGTAGCTGCATTGGAAGTGCTAGCTTTCTCCACAGAGACCATTTTAAACTAACATTTTGTGCTCAAAATGGCCACCAAGGGCAGGCAATTTCCGGTAGCTCAGAAAGGAAGGAGAGATCTGTTCACAGCACATTTATTTATCAAGTCTCTGCTAGGGTACAGGGCCCAATGTGGTCACCTGGAAACACAGCAATGGAAATCACTGGTCCCTGCACTGGAGAAGCTTGGTCTAGTAGAAGAGGCAGAGAAATCTGGGAGGTTCACCTTGATTGCTTTAGCTGTACCACTTATAAAACCACTGGCCACCTTTCTGCACATCGATCACACCCTCTAAAAGAAACATTGTCCTCTACCCAACTCACTGCTAAAGTGTGAGCCCACCTACTCATGTTTTCCATCAAGCAGGAGACTTTCCTATATGAGGATATGTGATCCCAGATCACTTCATTTGTTGTCCACTTTGACTGGTGAGCCCAAAGATGGGAGATCAGGTGACTGGTCCCCATGACATGTGAGGATAAAGACTAACAAAAGATGTGCTATGACTAGCGCAAATGAGAAATATCATTGTAGACTAGAGATCCTTCAGAGAAGGGCCCTCCAGGGCAACAAACCAGTGAAGGACCTTTTTCCTAAAATTCAAACACAGGGTAGTTGACTTTGCTGTGGCCCTTCTAAATCACAGGATTACCTTTCACTAGCTCATTTCCTTCCCCAGTTCCCAATAGGAACTCCAAGTACAGAGGGAGCTCTGAATGTAATCCCAAGATGATGCCAGGGGAGGGGAGGCCATCTTTTCACTTAGTACAATTCAACTTGGCAAGGCAGATATGAACATATTTCAGTAAAGATTGTTTTTCAGGGCAGGTCTTGGCACAAAAACCCACAGACAAATTGCATTCAAGACTCTGACCTTTCCTAAATCAAACAACTAAGGGAAAAATCATATTTTTTCTTCATGAGACCATTGACTCATGCAATTCCTGTGACAGCCAGACCTCGAACAACTCATACCTAAAGTCCTTATTCCTCACTCATTTTACCAGCCACTGTGGTATTTCCTTTTATTTAGCACTTAGCTACTTTGTAGGTGGTTTGTTTTATTACTTACTTACTTACTTACACAAAAACACTGCTGCTTTTGGCTTATGGTGGTGCTGGGGATTGAACCTGGATGCTGGGACCTCAGAACCTCAGGCATGCAAGTCTGTTGTTTGCAGAAACACTATGTTATTGTCCTGGCCCTGCTTGCTCCTTTTTTTATTTTTCAAAATATTGTTATTTATTTAATCTTAATGAGAAAGAGTAGACACCATCTCCCCAGACACTACCATGGGTCCACCTACATGTTAGCTGTCAGACTCAGGCAAAAACTAGTAAAGTCATGGGCCCCTGGGAATATACCTAAAATAGACAGACCTACTAGCTTTTTCCAAAATGGAGACCCCCAAATCTTCTGCAATATTCTTGCCTTTAGGTTCATGGTTAGTCAACAATTTGTTTGGATTTCTATCTTAACTCTTTTTCAGCCACCAGGTTCCAGATGCTATCATGGCGCCAATTTGACTTCTCTGGGCAGATGACCCCACCAGTGTGTCCTGGAACCCCGCCTCCCCAAGAGCCCCGCCTCACTAGGGAAAAGAGAGAGACAGGCTGGGAGTATGGGTCGACCTGCCAATGCCCATGTTCAGCGGGGAAGCAATCACAGAAGCCAGACCTCCCACCTTCTGCACCCCATAATGACCCTGGGTCCATATTCCCAGAGGAATAAAGAATAGGAAAGCTTTCAAGGGAGGGGATGGGATAGGGAGTTCTGGTGGTAGGAATTGTGTGGTATTGTACCCCTCTTACCCCATGGTCTTAAAAAGAAAAAATAATTTTATTCATTTTATCTTAGTGGGAAAGAGTAGATACAGAGGGAAAGAGAAGAGAGAGAGAGAGAGAGAGAGAGAGAGAGAGAGAGAGAGAGAGGCAGGCAGACCAGAGCAGTGCTCAGTTCTGGCTTATGGTAATGCTGGGAATTGAACCTGAGACCTCAGGTTTGAAAGGCTTTTGCATAACCATTATGCTGTCCCCCGGCCCTGCTTTTCTTTAAAATTTTTTTTCATTTATTTTAACAAAAAAAAATACAGAGAGAACTCAGGACCTCATGCTTGAGAACCCAATACTTTATCCACTTCACCACCTCCCGGACCACAATAAAGAAAATCATGTGCTTTGGGAGGTGGCACAGTGGCCAAGGCACTGGACTCTCAAGCATGAGGTCCCGAGTTTGATCCCCGGCAGCACATGTACCAAAGTGATGTCTAGTTCTTTCTCTCTCTCTCCTATCTTTCTAATGAATAAATAAAATCTTAAAAAAAAAAAAAAAGAAAATCTTAAAAAAAAAGATTTTTGAGGATAGTTAAATCAGCCATTAAAACACTACAAAACATTACGGTTTTTGTTTTCCTTTACAAGATTTGCATAGGGAAGACATATTTTGAAATGCCTAATTACTCCCTATTTCCCAGTCTACTTGACTATTGATGTAAGCGCACAAGGAGTACTTAAAACTGCAAAGAATATCCACACCTTTTAATCATGAAATAAACAAGTTCGCCTATATACTATATTAGTTTAAACTTGTTTTACAAGTAGCTTTTACCATTATGACCAACTGAAGAACTAAACAGAAAATTTAGATCAACTACAAATGAATAAACAGAATTCCAATGACCTCTATTACATCCCACCACCCCGAAAAAAAAATGTTCATTTAGCCAGTAGTTATAATTGTACTCAATATGCTGACTGACAAGTATGGAAGAAAACTGATTTGAATTCCTCCAGATTTTGTATTTTCACTTTGTGCTTATAAGCACTTAAATAATTCAAGGATAAAACCAACAGATTAAAAATGAATACTTGAATAAATTGAGGAAATGCCAGATTATCTTTTTTAGTATTTTTAGAATTAGAAGAGCATTGTTTCTGTTCTTAGTGCACTATTATTGAAATTACTGAAGAGGAAAAAAAAGTGCCTTGGTTACACATAATGTAGAGCAAGTCAAAAAACTCTTAACAAATTAGTATAGACAGGCATTATTGTAGATCATTCATTCATGCAAAAAAATTAAATTATATTCACTCTATGCCTATAAACCAACTCATAACCCACCTGGATCTTGGTGTCCCCAAAGTAAATCTGTAATAGAAAAAAAATGTTTTCCTTGACTATTTCCTGCATCTTATGAACAAAACACAATTTGCATTCTGAAGCAGAACAAAACATAAAAGCACAGATGTTTTATAAGTATACGGATGTAGACTTAGATTAAATTACTTAGATTCGATGAAAACACAAAACCCTAAAGGTCCTGTTTATGCCATTCGAACACAGTGACACAAGCCTGAATCAATTCCCAAAGTTCAGTAATCTAAAAAGTGGTCACACAACATTTCCCACACCCAACCCATCAATGTGCTCCTGAGCGTGAGGTAAAGAAAACGGTTTCCATTTTGAATCAACCTTGACAGGGACAATAATGCACAAAACTCTTATTTTGCTTCCTATAATCAGTCACATTGGACCTGTTGATTCCCTAAAGTTCTCCATCTTTGCTAACACTGCCAATACTTTCAGTCTCTAATACTTCATGAGAGATTATATTCTGAAAGCTATGGAAACTACATATGGTGGCAGAAGGATCCTTGGATTAGTCTTCAGTTTACTTTTTTTTTTTTTTTTGGCCTCCAGGGTTGGTGCTGGGACTCAGTGCCTGTACTAGGAATCCATTGCTCCTGGAGGCTATTTTTCCCTTTTGTTGCCCTTGTTGTTTGCCGATGTTGTTGTTGTTGTTGTTGTTATTGCTGTCGTTGTTGGATAGGGCAGAGAGAAATCGAGATAGATGGGGAAGACAGAGAGGAGGAGAGAAAGACACTGGCAGACCTGCTTTATCCTCTACAGGTGGGTGGCCGGGGGCTCGAGCCGGGATCCTTACGCGGGTCCTTGCTCTTGGCACCATGTGCACTTAGCCCCATGTGCGTTTAGCCCGCTGCGCCACCGCCCAGCCCCCTTCAGTTTACATCTTGAAAACGTCAGGAGATGGCATACTTCCCTGGTATAATAACCCATGTATTGTGACTTGGTCCGTGTTTATCCTATCTTCCCTGGCTCACCTTCTTCAGCTGAGTGCCATGATTTAGTGAAGTATAGCAGGCGACTAGAGATGACCGCTAAAGCCCTTCCTGAGCATGCGCCACACCTTACTGCCCTAACACGTCCTAAGTAGATTGTGCTCAGTATCCAGCCAACAATCCCTCTCGTGTCGCTTCGGTCAGGTGTCACCAAGCTCAGTATCCACACTCCAGTTTAGGGTTTGAATTAATTTGCCAGATTTTCATCCTGAAACTCATCTCTCACTCCCCCTGTCCATGATATCTAGCCTTTTGAGGGTGTCACTGACAAAGAGTAGTTGCTGTACCCAGTTTTCTTTCTACCTTTAGGGAATGTACAGCCATTCAGTTGTGTTACATGGTCTTCCTCAAAGAGGTAGAGATAGATAGATAGATATAAGAGTGCTCTATCTGTAATCTTTGGTTCTTTCTTGAAACTAATTTCCTCTCTATGACAAGCCCTCAATCTCCAGAGATACCATCAGAAGGAGCCTTAGGGGCTGACCCCTGTGAAACATTTGCTGCTATCTTCAGTAGATAAACCTGAGCTGATGCGAATGTTCTAAATTTGATTGTGGGGGTGGTAGCACATTTCTGTGAATACAGTGAAAGCCAATATACAAGTTTCTTTTCTTTCTTTTATTCTTTCTTTCCCTCTTTCACTCCCTCACTCTCTTTCTCTCTTCCTCAGTCTTTTCTCATAACCAGGGCATCACCACTCCAAACTACTTTTTTTTTCCTTTTTAGGTAGAAATACACAGAAACAAGAGATAGAGAGGGAAAAACACCACAGCGCTGAGGGCCAACCCAAGCCTGGGTCACGTGCATAGCAAAGCAAAGATCACTATCCAGGTGATCTATCTTACCAGCCCAAAGATAGAATTATAAATGAGTGAGTTGGACTGTATGTGAAGTATACTGCCATGAAGTGACTGAGAAAAGTGAAAAAGGGAAAGAAAAAAAAAAACAAGCTACCCAGTTTCATTCCCTTCTTTCTGGTAAACAAACAAAACCAAAAAACTATTCCTCTGTATTCAGTGAGAGATGAGCTCCTGTGTTGCCTCAGCTGCTCTCACCAGCATGGCAGGTGTCTTGTCTAAGAATCCTATTCTATGTAGACTTGGGTTCTACTGACCAGCCAAGCATAAAAGGGAGGCCTGCTGTCCTGTTAGCCCAAGAACTCTGGTGGAGTTCTTAAAAACAGATACAGTGGGGACCAGGTGGTGGTGTACATATTACTATGCACAACAACGAGACCCAGGTTTGAGCCCTTGTTTCCCACCTGCAGCGGGGGAAGCTTCATGAGTGGTGAAGCAAGTCTGCAGATGTCTCTCTTGCTCTTTCCCTCTCTATCTTTTCCGTCTCCTCAAAATTTCTATCTGGTCTATCTAATAAAAGAGAAGGAAAAGGAAAGGGGGAGAGAAGAAATGGCTGCAGGGAGAGGTAGATTAATCATGCAGGCACCAAGCCCCATCAATAACCCCAGTGATAAAGAAAGAGGGGGGGGAAGAAAGGAAGGAAGAAAGAAAGAGAGAGAGATACAGAGGATCAGACTGTGGCTTATTAGGCAAAGCTCCCACTTTTTCATAAATGAGTCCTTAGGTTCAATTCATGGCCCTACATGGAGGCATCATAGACAGCGCTAAGAGAATGCCGTGAGGGTAGAGCAATGCGCTAGTCTCTGTCTCTCCCTATCTCTCTTCTTCTCTGTCTCTCAAAACTGAACTAAATATTGGGCCAGGAGGCAGTTCAGTGGTGTAAGAAGCCCTAGGCTGGTTTCTGGCACCACATTTTTTAAATGGGGGAGGGGAGGATGACAGACAGGACAAGAGGGGTGAGGAGGAGAGCGAAAGGATGTAAAATCCAGTTGGGGAGGTGACTTGGAGGTAGAGTGATGTATGAGGCTCTTAGCTCAATTCCCAACACCACATGGGAGCAGCACAGATAGTGAAGTAGAACTTTGCGTATCCCCTGCCTCTCTCTCTTATATCCCCCCCCTCTCTCTCATAGAGACAGAGAGAAATTGAAAGGGAAGAAACACTACTCAACCACTCATGAACATTCCTCCCTACAGGTGGAGAACAGAGGGCTTGAACTCTGGTCCTTGCACATAGTGATGCCTGTACTCAACCAGGTACGTGACCACCCTGCCCTGGAGTTCAATTTTTGAGGGACTGACTACTAATGTCCATGGTCAGCAATGTGGATAAAAGCAACGGGGGGGGGGGCAGGCGGTGGCGCACCTGGTTAAGCGCACACATTACGGTGCGCAAGGATCCGGGTTCAAGTCCCTGGTCCCCACCTGCAGGGGGAAAGCTTCACGTTCACGAGTGGTGAAGCAGGTCTGCAGGTTTCTCTCTGTCTCTCTTCTGCACTATGTTCCCTCCCCTCACAATTTCTCTCTGTCTCTATTCAAAATCAATAAAGATTAAAAAAAAAAAAAACAGAAGCCAATAAAGTGTTAAGTCCCAACAGGGAGGAATCAGAGCCTGCAGTTCGGGGAGTCTAGGGCCACCCCAAATTAAGTGGGTGGGAACAGCCCAGCAAGTTGGAGAGCAGCATGCGCTGAGGCAAGGAGGTTGAACAGTTTCCTGGGGCAGGGGCCTGGGGAGCCAACAGAGGTTTTTGAAATGAAGGGAATGACACCAACAGATGCTTTACTCATATTTATGCACCGAGAAGTTAGCAGGTCAGTGCTAATGGAAATTAATCCAGAAAATGACAGCATAAGCTGAAAATCCACCCCACTGGCTCTACTGCCAGGAGTGTTACACCCGGACTATGGAAAACTACTCACTTGGCATTGCATATGACAGTATTGAGGAAAAGTAAAAAAGAGCTCTGTTGTTTTGTTTTATTTTAATGAAGAGAGGGAGAGGAGAGGGAGAGAGAGAGAGGGAGGGAGGGAGGGAGGGAAGAAAGGGGAAAAAGAAAGGTAGGGGGGAGAAGTACATTGCTCAGCTGTGACTTATGGTGGTTCTGGGGACTGAACCTGGGACCTCAAAGACTCAGTCTTTTGCAGAATCATTCATTAAGCTGTCTCCCCAGCCCCCAGTGAGAACTCTCTTTATGTGAAGAATGTCTTTCAGAAAAAGAGGGGAGGAGAGAATGGAACAGAATACAAAACAGAACCGAATAGAGTGGAATAGAATGAAATGTTTATGGCGGGGGGGGGGGGGGCAGCACAGTGGTTCTGCAAAAAAGAGTTTCATACTCAAGGCTCCAAAGTCCTGCGTTCAAATACACAGTCCCACTGTAAGACAGAACTGAGCGATGCTCCAGTTAAAAAATGTCAGGAGGTATGGTAGTGGGTTAAACGCATGTGGCTCGAAGCACAAGGAAGGGGTAAGGATCCCAGTTCAAGCCCCGGACTCCCCACCTGCAGGGGAGTCACTTCACAAGTGGTGAAGCAGGTCTGCAGGTGTCTTTCTTTCTCTCCCCCTCTCTGTCTTCCCTTCCTCTCTCCATTTCTCTCTGTCACATCTAACAACAACATCAATGACAATAATAACTACAACAATAAAGCAACAAGGGAAACAAAAGGGAAAATAAATAAACATTAAAAAATTTTAAATATATCTTCTTAAAAAAACAATTGTAATCAAAATCAAAAATCAATTTAAGATGAAAGAATGTCTTTGCATTTCCCCCGGAGTAACGGAGATTCAATCAGCCTGCACAATTCACTTTGCAAAGCTCAGCTGCCACCAGCTGCATTTGTTTCCAACAGCTTTTCCAAGGCTAATTTGACCCCAAATGGTTAACCCAATGAAAATGAAATCAGATCACACAGTTTGTTTGGTTTCAAGCCTGCAAATGGCTCACTATGGACTATAAAGGGGAAAAAAAGAGAGATAGAGGCCCCAACTGTTTAGTAAAGATGGTAAGATCCTTAGCAATAGGGAACTCGTCTCCCAGAATCCAGAATCCAACCCATGCCTCCATGCCTTCTTCACACCATAGTGAGAAGATCACCCAGTGTGACATTAGGGAACCCACCTTAGTAGATTCTGAACCCTCACCTACCCCCCTCCATCCCGAGATGTCTAGAAACTGCCCTATCTACTTAGGTACACATGGCCACTTTCTCCTACCCAAGGTTATTCGCCTTCTCAAACCCAGAGCAGTTACTTGCCCCCCCCCCCACCAGCCTAGCTCCATCAGGAAGTGCAAAACTGCAGTGCCTTGACCCCGACTTAGAAAAAGTCAGGGGATGAAGAGTCCTTGTCTTATAATGATCCTGAAAGTGGAAAAGGGGAACTCAGTTACATTGCTGGTGGGAATACAACCTCTCTGGAAAATAATAAAAAGAATCCTTAAACAACAATGTCAAATACCTTGTGATCAAGCAACACTACTACTAGGCATATACCCACAGTATGTGGAACCATTAATTCAAAGGGCTATATGCCCCTGTAAGTTCACAATCACCAAAGAGTGGAAGCGGAAGCAGCCTAAATACCTATCAACAGATGACTGACTACAGAGGGTATGGGATATATATTCAGCAACTAAAAGAAGATGATCTTGTGTCCTTCAGGACAAAATGGATGGAACTGGAGGTGACTATGGTTAGTGATGTAAGTAAGGACTTAGAGACAACTAGTAGCCCTAGCAATAACCCTGGTGCTAAAAACATAAAACCAAATTACAAAGTTGGCCTAGGGTGGTGAAATCACAGATGCATGAAGCCCCAGCTCCACAAAAAGAAAGATGAAATAAACCTGAGGGCAAGAATGACTCAAGCCAGACTTCACTAGCACCAGTCATGGGTTCCCAGTGCCAAACTCCCTCCTCAACAATCTCTCCACCGCCACCGCCACCACCACCACCTATGTATGTTTCTTTTCCTGCAGGTGGAGAAAATCAAGACTGGGAACTCTCAGGCTTCATTTACAGGGACAGCAACTCTAGGATTCCACCAGGAGATAACTCACACAGTAAGTTAGCCCCAGCAACACAGAGGACATTGGAGGAGGTGGTGGTGCGGCATCTTCTCTCCCACTCCCTCCCTTCTAAAAAAGGAATGACAATTGATCATGGAAAGGCATTGAGCAGTGGGAGCACATGGGCACTAGACCCTGGTACTGAATTATTGGTTTTCTTTCTTTTTTCTTTTTTTAATATTTATTTATTCCCTTTTGTTGCCCTTGTTGTTGTTTTTTATTGTTGTAGTCATTATTTTTTATTATTTTTGCTGTTGTTATTGATGTCGTCATTGTTGGATAGGACAGAGAGAATAGAGAGAGGAGGGGAAGACAGAGAGGGGAAGAGAAAGATAGACACCTGAAGACCTACTTTACCACCTGTGAAGCAACTCCCCTTCAGGTGGGGAGCCGGGTTCCTGAACCAGGATCCTCATGCCAATCCTTGCGCTTTGCGCCACCTGCGCTTGAGCCGCTGCTGTTACCACCTGACTCCCTCTCTTTTTTTCTTTTTCTTCTCTCTCTCTCTCTTTTTTAAGATAGAGAGAAATCTAGGAAGAGGAGACAGGGAGGGAAAAAGAAAGAGAAACACCTTGAGCACCACTCGTGAAGTTTCCCTGTGCCTCATGCAGGTGGGGACCGGGGGGCTGAACTTGGCTCCTTGTGCACTGTACCGTGTACATTCAACCAACTGTGCCACCACCTGGGTCTCTAGAACTGAATTTAAAAAATAATAATAATAATAAATGCTGGAGAGGTGGTTCAGTGGTAGAGAGCAGGGTTTGTATATGCAAGATCTCCAGGTTCAGTTTTGCATATATACTGATGCTCTGGGTATCCCTCTCTCTCTCTAAATCAAGAGAGAGCACAATGATACTGCAAAAAAAAATCTTACGTCTGAGGCAGGTTCAATCCCCTGCACTGGTCTCTGTGTGTGTGTGTGTGTCATTAAAATAAAAATAAAATAAAAGTAAGTAAAATTAAAAATAAGTAAAATATTTAAATATATATCATTAATACATGAGTTTCAAAAAACATGGGCTCTCCTGGGGTTTCAGTTCTGCCTTCAAGGCTTCAGTTACTTAATATTAGCTCCCCATGCCATGGGTTATGGAAAAGCAAGACAACTGAGATTTCACAAATGGAGCAACCCTCCAGAGACAGAAAGGCAGAAAGAGAGCGAAAGAGATCACAGTTCCTCCAGTGCAGTGGGGGCCAGACTGGAACCTGGGTCAAGCAGATGGCAAACACCACAACTATCCCAATGAGCAATTTCGCCAGCCAGGAGAAACTCTTGTCTTTCAGTAGTAACATCCTGCAGGATTCGAGTTGCGTGATACAAGGACCATGATGCTGAATCAAACAGATGTCCCCACACTGATGCTAACAACACAGTGTTAAGACGTTAGCCAGAGAGGTGATGCAGCGTTATACCTCAGACGTTGCATGTACAAACAAGGTCCTGGGTTTGAACTCCAATGCCACACATGAAGCAAGGACAAAAAGACAAAAACAGGGAGTTGGGCAGTAGCACAGTGGGTTAAGCACACATGGCACAAAGCGCAAGGACGGGCATAAGGATCCCAGTTCGAGTCCCCAGGTCTCCACCTGCAGGAAGGTAGCTTCATAGGCGGTGAAGCAGGTCTGCAGGTGTCTATCTTTCTCTCCCCTTCTCTGTCTTCTCCTCCTCTCTCCATTTCTCTCTGTCCTATCTAAGAACCGATGACAACATCAATAACAACAACAATAACTACAACAACAATAAAAAAACAAGGGCAACAAAAGGGAAAAAAATATATATATAATATACTTTTAAAAAGACAAAAACAGAGTATCACAAATGTCAGAGCAGTGCTCTGGTCTCCCTCTCTCACACACACCATATTGATTTCTATTTTCAGATAGAGACAGTGAGGCAGAGAAACAGTGAGAGAGATCAAGGCATGGAAGCTTCCTTCAGTGTAATGAGGACCAGGCTCAAATCTTGGTCATGCACAAGGCAGAACAGCAAACTATTTGAGTGAGTTATTTCACTGGCCCATATACACCATTTTTAAAACTTCATCTTAATTCCCCCACATCATTCCATGGCCATTTGGCAGCCAACACCTTTTGGGTTGCTACTTCCTTCCTCATGTGGTTACTAACCTAGAGCTTACAGTAATACTTAGACGGGATTCTGGGGGTGTGAAGCTGGAATCCTATGGATGCTGTTTGGATACCTTTCCTGGGAAAGGATATAAAGTTTTCGAGGATCTCAAAGGAAATTGGGTGTGTGGTTCAAATCTACTCCCTGAGGCTGGCTGGTGGCACACCTGGTTAAGGGCATACATTACATTGTGCAAGGGCCCCAGCTCAAGAGCCCCCAGTCCCCACCTACAAGAGGGAAGTTTCAAGAGTGGTAAAGGAGAAATGCAGGTGTCTCTCTTTTCTCCCTCTCCCTCTCTGTCTCCTCCTATCCCCTGGATTTCTCTGTCTCTATCCAAAAGAAAATATTTAAAGAAACAGAAAATTAAAAAAAAAAAAAACCCTACCCCAACTAGCTTCATAGAAAGGCTGCATTATTCACTAAGAGATTCATGGGCTTGTGTAATCATTAAAGTGATACAGGATCACTGAAGAATCTTACTTTCTTTTACTTTTCCAAGAAGACAAGAGAGAAATTGAGAGCAGAGAGGGAGAGGGTGAGGGTGAGGGAAAGGGAGAGGGAGAGGGAGAGGGAGAGGGAGAGGGAGAGGGAGAGGGAGAGGGAGAGGGAGAGAGAGAAAGTTAGACACCTGCAGCCTTGCTTCGCCACTCCTGAAGCATCCCTCCAGCAGGTGGAAGTGGCAGTTCAAACTCAGGGCCTTGTGCATGGTGATGTGTGTGCTTAATCGGGCGTGCCACTGCCTGGTCCCTGAGAATCTTACTTTCTTGAGTCCCCAGCTTCCCACCTGTGGGGGAGGGGGGTCACTCCACAAGCAGTGAAGCAGATCTGCAGGTGTCTCTCTTTCTCTCCCCCGTCTTCCCCTCCTCTCTCCATTTCTCTGTCCTATTCAACAACTATGACATCAGTAACAACAACAATAACTACAACAACAATAAAAAGCATGGGTAACAAAAGGGAAAATAAATCAATAAATAAAATAAAAAGAATCTTACTTTCAAAATTACCCGCCCCCCCAAAAAAAAGTCACTTAGACTTGGATATATGGGTAACCAATGGGGCCATTTTCATGTTCTTCCATCTTTTTTTTTCCTGTTCCTTCCAATTTGAATTATATTGTTTATTTCTTGTAGTAACACTGTCCAAATAATATGAATTTCAGAGTATAAAGCATTTGGAACTAGTGTTCCCAAATTCTTCTGATTGCCAAGACACATATGCTAACAAATATCTGAGCATCTGTTATGTGCCTTGACAAATTAGCCCAAAAGGAAGAGAGGTAAATCCTTATCCCAGTTCACAGGCAAGATGGTAAAAGTTCCAGGGGTTTCAATCGGCTATGTGAAGCCTCACCTAAAAGAAAGAATGGGGTAGGGGAGCTGCTGACACCCTTGGTTAAGCACACACATTACAATGCACAAGGACCAGGGTTCAAGAACCCAGGCCCCACCTGTGGGGAGGGAGAAGGAAGCTTCACCAAGGATGAAGCACTGCTGAAGTTGTCTCTGTTTCTCTTTCCCTCTCTATCTCCTCTTCCCTCTCAGTTTTTCTCTGTCCTATCAGATAAATAAATAAAACTTTTAAAAATTGTGGGCTCCAGCGGTAGTGCAGCAGGTAAAGTGCATGTGGCGAGAAGAGCAAGGATATCAGTTCCAGCCCCTGGCTCCACACCTGCGCGGGGGGGGGGGGGTCGTTTCACAGGCGGTGAAGCAGGTCTGCAGGTGTCTTTCTCTCTCTCTCTCTGTCTTCCCCTCCTCCTCCATTTCTCTCTGTCCTATCCAACAATGACGACATCAATAACAAATATAATAACCACAACAACGATAAGACAACAAGGGCAACAAAAGGGAAAAATATAGCTTCCAGGAGCAGTGGATTCAAAGTGCAGGCACCAAGCCCCAGCAATAACCCTGGAGGCTATATATATATTTTTTTTTTCAGTAGAGGCCAATGTAATGAATAGATATGTTACTAAAGAAGAGACAGACATGGTGCACAGACATATGAAGAACTGTTCCACTTCGAGAATATTAGAAATGGACATATAGGGAGTCGGGTGGTAGCGCAGCAGGTTAAACACAAGGTGGTGCAAAATGCAAGGACCTGTGTGAGGATCCTGGTTCCAGCCCCCAGCTTCCCACCTGCAGGGGAGGGAGTCGCTTCACAAGCAGTGAAGCAGGTCTGCAGGTGTCTATCTTTCTCTCCCCTCTCTATCTTCCCCTCCTCTCTTGATTTCTCTCTGTCGTATCCAACACAAAGACAGCAATAACAATAATAACCACAACAGTAAAACATCAAGGGCAACAAAAGGGGAACAATAGCCTCCAGGAGCAGTGGATTCGTAGTGCTGGTACCAAGTCCCAGCAATAACCCTGGAGACAAAAAAAAAAAAATTTTAATTTAAAAAAAAAGAATTTGGGGACAGAGGAGTTCAGCAATAGATACAAGTGTAGTGCATATATGTATGAGATCCTGGGTTAAACCTCAGGCAAAAAGAGAGATACAGGATTGTTGGGGGAGTGGGTGGTGGTGCACCTGGTAGATCATACATATTACTACGCTCAAGGACATGGGTTCAAGCCCCGCTTCCCACTTGTGGGGGTGGGGGGAGAGACACGCTTCCTGATAGGTGAAGCAGGTCTGCAGGTGTCTATCTTTCTCCTTCTCTATCTCCCCCTCCTCTCTCATTTCTCTCTGTCCTACCCAATAAAATAGAGAGAGAGAGAGAGAGAGAGAGAGAGAGAGAGAGAGAGAAGAGGAAGGAAAGGAAGGAGGGAGGGAGGGAGGAAGGGAGGGGAGAGGAGAGATTGATAGGAGACAGTGAAGCAGAAAGGGAGGGCATGAGGGGGAGCCGGGCAGCGGCTCAGCAGGTTAAGCACACATGGCGGAAAGCCCACAGACCAGCATCAGGATCCCAGTTTGAGCCCCCAGCTCCCCACATTGAACTACTTAATAGAGTTCTGTATCCCTCACCTCCCACTCTAGCCCTTGCTGAGCTGCTAGGCCTTTTCTTGGGACCATGAGTGGTTTTCTCTGAGTCTAGCCAAGTTAGGAGTTTTTTGGAGTGGGGCCAGATGGTCAGGTATCTCATTGTGTGCACATGTTACAGTGCACAAGGAGCCAGGTTTAAGCCCTCAGTCCACACCTGCAGGGAGGGAACTTTGCAAGCCATGAAGTAGGTGTTACAGGTGTCTCTCTCCCTCTTCACTTCCCCTTCCCTCTCGATTTATGTCTCTAGCAAATAAACAAACAAATAAAAAAATGAGGACAGGCAGTGGCACAACCAGTTAAGTGCACATAATAATACTATGTGCAAGGACCTGAACATTTGAGTTCCCACTCCCCATCTGCAGAGGGCATGGTTCACAAGAGGTCAAGCAGGTCTGCAGGTGTCTGTCTATCTTTCCCTCTTCCTATCTCCACCTCCCCCCTCTTAATTTTTCTCTGTCCTATTGTGTAAAATTAGAGAGAAGAAGGAAAAGAATGGCTGCCAGTAGTGAATTCACAGTGACGGTACAGGAGGCGATAATAAATAAGTGGGTAGGGTAGGGTAGGGTAGAATAGAGCAGAGCAGAGCAGAGCAGAGCAGAGCAGAGCAGAGCAGAGCAGAACAGAACAGAACAGAACAGATTAGATTTCCAATTGGGAGTCGGGCGGTAGCGCAGCGGGTTAAGCGCAACGTGGCACAAAGCGCAAGGATCAGTGTAAGAATCCCGGTTCCAGCCCCCAGTTCCCCACCTGCAGGGGAGTCACTTCACAAATGGTGAAACAGGTCTGCAGGTTTCTTTCTCTCCCCCTTTCTGTCTTCCCCTCCTCTCTCTATTTCTCTCTGTCCTATCCAACAACCATGATAACATCAATAATAATAATGACTACAATAATAAAACAAGGGCAACAAAAGGGAATGAATGAATGAATAAATACATACATACATACATACATACATACATACATACATAAAATACTTCAAGTTATATCTTGGAGCTTGGGAAAGTGGGAAACTACCTAGAAGCTACTGCCTCAGGTCAGATCAAAGGCTTGACCTGGTTTTCTTGTCAATAGTACAAAATGGTCCTCATACAAAGAAGCAGAGGTAGAGGTTGCCCCTTGCAGTACCTGTGCATCTTCTTCTCCGTTGAGGACCTGGGGACAATCAAGTGAGCAGAACAACTAAGAGAGAATACAATAGGAAAACACACACACACACACACACACACACACACACACACACACACACACACACCCCTCTCATGCCTCTTTAAAGCAAGAGCCACAGTGTGTATAAAAGGATATTGGGGAAAGGAAAGGCTGCAGTGGCTCACCCAGTAGAATGCACCCATTACCAGGCACCAAGACCCGGATTCAAGTCCGTGTCCACCACACAAGAGTACCCAGTGCGGGGGATGCTTGATAAGTGGTGGAGTGGCACTGCAGTGTCTCTCTTTCTCTCCATCTCTTATCCTCTCTCTTAAAAAAATGAAACGGTGGAGTCCTCAGTGATAACCCTAGTAGCAAAAAAATGACTTTTTAAGTAGAGAAATATTTAATAGAATGAGAACTTATTAGAGGCAGCAGGGGTGTCACTATGCACCATGAGAAGAATCAACAGCACTTAAAAGACCTTTTATATAATTTTTCACGGCACTGTTACTAGAAATCAGACCTGCTGACCCTAGGCCCGTGCTTTATCCAGCAGGGGCTTCCATGTGGGAATCGAGGCCTTAGGACTGCTGCACTGCTGCGGAATGCTTTGCCACAAGATATCTGCCAAGGCAGCCATGTTGGTCACGACTCAAGATACCTTTTTTGCTTGCTTTTCTGCTTGTGGATTGCTGAAGGCATGGAAGTTTCACCAAGGAATATAGCAGGTGTTACTATTACACCTACACAGGAAGTGGCAGAGAATGACTGAAATTGTTTTCTGGTCAGGGTTAGAGAAGAATGAAAGGAAATTATGGTGAAATGAAAACAGTGAAGATTGGTGTTCTCTAGTAGAATTCTAGATATTTAGTAGAATGAGAACTTAAAGGCCGCAGGGGTGTCACTGTGCACCATGAAAAGAATCAATAGCACTTAAAAGACCTTTTATATGATTCTCCCCCTTTACTATTGCTTTCCCCCCCTTTACTATTGTCCCTCCAATTTTTCTAGCACAAATATAGCTGTTACAATAAAAAATATGAATCTTATTATGATGAAATAAACATTAAACATGCTGTTTAAACCATTTTAAGTGAACACATTTTTTTTCATCATCCCAGAGAAAAATCTAAGCCCATTAAATACTAACCGCCTTCTCCCCCGCCCCAGGCCTAGCAACCTCTATTCTACTCAATCCCTATGATTTGTCTTTTCTAATGTGATAATTAGTATACAAAAACCTTAATTTAATGAATGCGGGAGACTGGAAGAAGAGTCCTCACACAAGCACCATCAGCATACAAAGAGACATGGTTTACTGGAAGTGACTCTACCTTGTTGCCCCAGCAGGAGGGCAGAGGCTGACACAGCAAGAAAATGCCATAACCCAGAAACAGAAAAGTCATCACACTTAATACTACACACTTAATACCCTCAGTTCCACCTCCAATGTATTCTTCCTTTACAACAGCCCCTCTAAAATCTACTTGTTTCTTTTTGCTGTGTGTGTGTGTGTTTGTCTGTGTCTGGGGTGTGTGTGTGTGTGTGTGTGTGTGTGTGTGTGTGTGTGTGTGTGTGTGTGTGTGTGTGTGTGTGGTTTGTCATGAGCTCACTCTTGCCAGATTATCTGGTGTTGTTCTTTCCAAATACACCCATTTTGCTGGTGAACTGACTACTGATCTAGCTGAATTCTGCCTGGCTCATTTCACTTAGCATGTTGTCTTCCAGTTTCATTCACATGTCAGAATTCTTTTTTTTTTCTTTTAGTTTTTTTATATTTATTTATTTTCCCTTTTGTTGCCCTTGTTTTTATTATTATTATTATGGTTGTAGTAATTTATGGGACAGAGAGAAATGGAGAGAGATGGGAAGACAGAAAGGGGGAGAGAAAGATAGACACCTGCAGACCTGCCTGTGAAGCAGAACCCCCCCCCCGCAGGTGGGGAGCCAAGGGCTCGAACCAGGATCCTTACGCCAGTCCTTGCACTTTGCGCCATGTGTGCTTAACCCGTTGTGCTACCGCCTGACTCCCACTAGAATTTTATTTCTTTGAAAGACGGAATAGATATTATTCCATTGGCTGTATAGACCAGGATGTGTTGCCACTTTTTAGCTATTGGGAAAAATACTGACATGAACTTTGGTGTGCAATTACCTGTATGACTTCCTGCTTTCAATTCTTCTGAATATAAACTCAGAAGCGGACATTGGATCATATGATAATCATTTCACTTTTTGAGGAACTTGCCCAGCTGTTTTCCACAGCAGCAAAACTATTTCACTTTCCCATCAACAATATATCAAGGTCTTGATTTTGCTAAAACTGATTTCCCTGTTTTGGGGAACAACCACACTGAATCTGAAGTGATGTCTCTCTTTGTGGTTTGAATTGGTATTTCCTTGGCAATGAGTGATGTGGAGCGATTTTCCATGCACCTGTTGGAATGTTTTGGCAAAATGTCCAAGTTCCTTTCCTATTTCTTTTATCAGGTTTGTTTAGTTGTTCTGGGGTTGTAGGAGTTCTTCATATATTCTAGATGCTAGTGCAGATAGGACACTTTATCAGGTACGTGCCTTGAAAATATTCCATTCCATTCTACAGGTTGTCTCTTCACTTAGACTGTGTGCTAGGACACATAGTATTTGAGAGGGGCACAGGGATTGAACCCATGACCTCATACAAGTAAAGTCAGTAAGTACCCTATCACTGAGCTACAATCCCTCCCCACAAAGATTTTTTAATTGCTATTGGTGATTTAATAATAATTTACCAGATTATAAGATAGAAGGGGTGTAGTTCTACACCACATCAACCACCAAAGGTCTGTGCCCTCTCTCCACCACCTTGCCTGCCGCAACAATAATCACCACAGTTCTCATTGGGTCTTTCTTTTCTCTCCCTTACTTTGCACGTTCATATATTTTAATTCTCTATTCCAGTTCATGTGTTTCAATTCTCTATTCCACATAAGTGAAACCATTCAGAAGCTGTCTATCACCCCCTTAATTCAGTAAGCAGGATCATGTCCAGTTCATTCAATTTTGTCCTGCACAATATTCTAGTTTCTAACACTGCAGAGCAGGACTCCATGGAGTAGCTATCCCTTCAGTTCTTCATCCAGCCATCTGTCAGTGGGCATTTAGGCAGCTTCTACTCCGTGGCTATTGTGACTAAAGCAGTAATCAATATAGGGGTGCACGTGGCCCTTCAAATTAGTGTTTTTCTGTCCTTCAGATCAATAAATGCCTACGATCCCACGAAGATCTGTAATCAACTTTAGTTTTTTTTTTTTTTAAGCAGAGTATCACTCAGATCTGGTTACGGTAGTGTGGTGGTGGGGGGGGATTGAACCTGGAACTTCAGAGCCTCAGACATGAAAAATTATTTTGCAGACTGATTAAACTCTCCCTCCTTCAACTTTATTTCACAAAGAAGGCAAAAGTTGAATTGGGGAGGTGGGTGGCAAACAAACAGCCTGAAACATTGCTGGGGAGGGAATTCTGACACCTCTTTTTAGACTTCCTTCCTCTGTTAAAGTAACAATGACCTAACAAGCCTCTTTCCCCAACTTGGCTCCTATCAACAGTGACTGTCCTAGGACACTGGGGAGTCTCACATTGGGTGTGGTCAGAGAGCCTGGTGTGGGTGGGAGGGATCCCGTGGACTCTGTGGCAAATCCCCAGTTTCACCAGGCAACCACTTCAGAAACTCTCCAATTCGCTGGCAGGTTACCTCTATACACTCAAAAAAAAAAAAAAAAAAGTCCCAGCTCCTCTCATGGAAGGCACATACATACGTGCTTTGTCACTACAGAATGGAGTGGAAACCTCAGGTCACTGGTGTGAAAAGTAATGCCCAAGTTCTGTCGGATCAGGGAGAACCACACTCTTCAGAAGAAACTCCCTGTCAGTGGATGATGGGCGGGACCCTTGTGTGTCTCCGCTCCTGGTTTCTTCTGGTACCTGGGCCTCCAGATGAGAGCATAGTCCTACCCCAGTACCTGTGATTCTCTGGGTGGGTTCTAGCTGAACCCCTGCCCATATTTCTGGTCCCAAGAGGAAATGAATGTGAAATGAAATGTGTGTGTGTGTGTGTGTGTGTGTGTGTGTGTGTGTGTGTGTGTGTGTGTGTGTGTGTGTTTTCCAAGCAATCAACTTTGGGAAGTTTTGCTATGCAACAACAGAAAACAAAAACAGGATTCAAAGCCGGGGCTCCCCAGCTCTGGGGGGTTTGTGTTCTTAACCACAAGAGCAGTTTCAGTTGCAGTTTCACAACTTCCTAACCGTCCCTAACCCTACCAAAAGAAGAGAGACACACAATTCTTTTTTTTTTTTTTTAAACAGTCGTGGGTACGGTCTTGTCCTTTTTGGAAGCAGGATTTGAGTTCTCAAATCGTTTTGTCATATAGCTCACCCAGCAGAACACAGTTTACTTTGTACAAGGACCCAGGGTTCAAGCCCTTCGCACCACTCGGACGCACCAGGCACAGCACTGGAGGAAGCTACATGAACAGCAGAGCCGTGCTATGAGTGCTGCCTCCTCCTCCTCCTCCTCCTCCTCCTCCTCCTCCTCCTCCTCCTCTGTCTTCATCTGAAATTAAAGAGAACAGTCCTCTAGGAGCTATGGAATTGCACTGCAACAAAGCACCATCAGGCAGAAAGACAGTGAGAAAACAAAAAAAATGTTTCTGTCCCATTCTACTTAAAACACATTTGCTGGGGCCAGGAGATGGCACACCTGACTGAGTGCACAGGTTACAACATGCAAGGACCCAGGGTCCCCACCTGCAGGGGGAAAGCTTTGCAAGTGGTGAAGTAGTGCTGCAGGTCTATCTCTCTCTCTCTCTCTCTCTCTCTCTCTCTCTCACCCTACCCTCTTGATTTCTGGCTGTCTCTATCTACTAATAAAGACAATAAAATGACATAAAAGAAACACATCCACTGGGGCCAGGTAGTGGCATGCCCAGTTGAGTGCACAAGTTACTATGTGCAAAGATCTAGGGTTCGAGCTCTGGGTCCCTGCCTTCAGAGGGAAATCTTCAAGGGCAGTGAAACAGGGCTGTAGATCTCTCTCTCTCTCACTCTCTATCCGTATTTCCCTTTCCACTTCAGTTTCTTTTTGTCTCTGTCCAATAAACAAATAAATATAATATAAAAAGAAAGCTTTCTTGATTCACAATCTGAGGAGAGCATACACGTTCAATGGGCAACTGCTCAAATACAACACGATATTATATTCATAGCTGCACTAGATACAATAGTTCAAGTCTGGAAACAATGAACCTAAATGCCCAATGAGAAATGGCTGGAGGAAGAAGTTGTAGGGTATATGTGAATGGCATACTGCTCTGTGATTCAAGAAGATGAGACTGTGTTATTTGGAATAAAAATAGATGAAGCTAGAGGTGATGGTGCGGAGTGAAAACAAACAAAAAAAAAGTGAAGCGGTAGAGGACAACTATGGGATGGTTTCCGCTCATATGTGGCACAGAGATGACTAAAGCAAATGAACTTGCAAAGAAAACTGTAAAAGGTAATCAGGCTGTCTCTTGGACTTTGTCCGAACTAAGGCCGTTCTGGGGGTGGGGAGGGGGGGCGTGGTGACTTACACGCACTGCATGTGAATATAAAAAAACTCTGAAATCTGGTACTTTTGTAAGACACTGTGAAACCACCCATTAAAAAAGGACTGATGGCGCAAAGCACAAGGACCGGCATAAGGATCCCGGTTCGAACCCCGGCTCCCCACCTGCAGAGGAGTTGCTTCACAGGCGGTGAAGCAGGTCTGCAGGTGTTTATCTTTCTCTCCCCCTCTCTGTCTTCCCCTCCTCTCTCCGTTTCTCTCTGTCCTATCCAACAACAATAATAACTACAACAATAAAACAACAAGGGCAACAAAAGGGAATAAATAAATAAAATAAAATATTGAAAAAAAAAAAAGGACTGAGAACTAAAACTAAAAAGCAATGTGATGCTGGGTGAATTGTGAAGAATAGATAAATGAGGAGGTATATACATAAGGCCATATTTGCCAGAAACCCCTTGTTTTTTTAATTAATTTTTTTTACTACATTTATTTATTTATTGGATAGAAGCAGGCAGAAATTGAGAGGAATTGGAGGGATAGAGAGGGAGAGAGACACCTGCAGCCCTGCTTCACCACTCATGAAACTTTTCCCCCTGCAGGTGGGGCCTGGGGGCTTGAACCTAGGTCCTTGAGCATTGTAAGATGTGAGCTCGACCAGGTACGCCACCACCTGGCCCCCTTTTAATTCATTCTTTTAAATAAACTAAAATAAGACAGAGAAAAATTGAGAGGGGAAGATAGGAAAGGAGAGGAAAAAGAGACCTGCAGAACAGCTTCAAAGCTCATGAAGCTTCTCCCCCTCGCCCCCTGCAGGTGAGGATTGGGGATTTGAACTCAGGTCCTTGCACATGATAAACATGGGCCCTCAACCAGTGCGCTACCACCCAACCAACCGCAGAAACACCTTGTTAAGGCTGGCTTGGCTGTCATAGGGGCAACAAGATGTACAACTAGTATATTCACTCCTTCTAAGACACCAGATGTAGGAACACATCTGGTGGTGCCAAAGAAATGATGGCACAGTACCCCTTTAAACAGGGTCCAAGCAAAATGTCACTGGCAAGGAGAAACCAGGCAATTCTCAGCTGGCATGAAGCTATTGTTTTATATTTTTTTAACGCCAAGATTTTCCCTGTGGCTCTGCACCTGCATGATTCCACCGCAGCCAAAAAACTCACTCACTCTCTCCTTCCTTCCTTCCTTCCTCTCACTATTTTCAATGTTATTTATTTTTTATATGATTGGATAAAGATAGAGAGAAACTGAGAGGGGAGGGAGAGATAGAAAGAGAGAGATGTACTATGCAACTATTAAGAACAATGAACCCACCTTCTCTGACCCATGTTAGATGGAGCTAGAAGGAATTATGTTAAGTGAGCTAAGTCAGAAAGATATGGGAAAGGTATGGGAGGCAGTCGGGTGGTAGCTCAGCAGGTTAAGCGCAGGTGATGCAAAGCTCAAGGACCTGCTTAAGGATCCCAGTTTGAGCCCCTGGATCGCGACCTGCCGGGGAGTTGCTTCACAAGCAGTGAAGCAGGTCTGCAGGTGTCTATCTTTCTCTCCCCCCCTTCTTTTTCTTCCCCTCCTCTCTCCATTTCTCTCTGTCCTATCCAATAACAATGATATCAATAATAACTACAACAATAAAAAATAACAAGGGCAACATAAGGAAATAAATAAATATTTTTTAAAAAGATGAGTATGGGATGCTCTCACTCATAAACAGAAGTTGAGAAAGAATAACAGAAAGGGAAACTAAAAAGCCTAGACCAAGTAGATCAGAAGCAACCAAGAGCACAGCTATATACAAGATACTGGATACTGTACAGCAAATCCTAACAAAAGGACTTTTCAAAGTTAACCCAATTACCAAATAATGTGATGATAACATTAACTATCCATTGTCTTTTGGAACCCTAAGACAGCAGGAACCTCACATCTCCACCATAGAGCCTCTACTTCCCCCAGTCCAGGAACTCTTGGATAGGGACCACTTTCCCGTATGCCTCTCCCAATCCATATCAAATAATGTTGCATCTGCCGATCGCAACCTAATCAACACAGCGATTGCCACCTCAACATGCTTCACTTCAGATTGTGTCCAGAGACTTCACGTGTGGAATGACAACCCTTCAGCTTCATTACTCGGGTGAGACCTTTCCTTTCATAGTATACTCTAATTCCATCCCAGGTGGTTCACTTTCCAACAAAGTCCCCAAACCTAGATATACACCAGTTTCTGTGAGAGAGAGCTTATGTTCACACGTATCCATAAACTACTGCAAAATATATACCTGAAAGCAGAAGTACACTAGAGTTTGCAGTGAGTACCTCCCTAACACTTCCTCTCCACTATTCCAAGCTTTGGGTCCCTGATTGCTCAACAATTTGTTTGGCTTCGTATGTTAACTCTTTTTTTCAGTCACCAGGTTCCAGATGTCATCAGGATGCCGGCCAGGCTTCCCTGGACTGAAGACCCCACCAATGTGTCCTGGAGCTCCGCTTCCCCAGAGACCCACCCTACTAGGGAAAGAGAGAGGCAGACTGGGAGTATGGACCGACCAGTCAATGTCCATGTTCAGCAGGGAAGCAATTACAGAAGCCAGACCTTCCACCTTCTGCAACCCACAAGGACCCTGGGTCCATGCTCCCAGAGGGATAGAGAATGGGAAAGCTATCAGGGGAGGGGATGGGATATGGATATTGGGTGGTGGGAATTGTGTGGAGTTATACCCCTCCTTCCCTATGGTTTTGTTAATTTATCCTTTCTTAAATAAAAAAATAATAATAATAAAAGGGAAACTAAAAGCAGGATCTGACTAAATTTGTAGTAGGGAACCAAAGTAAAAACCCTGGGTTGAGGGTGAGGGAGGATGTTCAGCTTCATGGGGCGTGGGAGTGGGGGTAGGACACAGTCTTTTGGTGGTGGGAATGGCGTTTATGTACACTCCTATTAATTTGTAGTCATATAAATCACTAAGTAATATGAGAGGAAAAACTGAGAGAATGTCTCAAACATTTTAAAGCACAGACTGAGTCTTTTAATACATAGGCTGAGTCTTTGATATGTTGTCCCTCTTAAAATCTTAGTCCAGGGAGAACAGAAGCAACCAGTGGAGCAGCTATATACAAATAATGTCAAAGGACATAAAATATGGTGATGGTGTGTATGATACAGCAAATCCTAACAAAGGGATTTTTCAAAATTAATCCAATTGCCAAACAATGTGACTATAGCAATAACTATCTACTGTCTTCTTAAATCCTAAGATAGCAGTAACCTCCCACTTCCTCTATAGAGCCTGTGTTTTCCCCAATCCTGGAACCTCTGGGGTGGGGCTCACTTTCCTGCATGCTTCTCTCAAGTCATACCAAATGATATTGCATCTGCCGATCCCAACCTAATCAATGCAAAGAGTGCCACCTCAACATGCTTCACTTCAGACTGTGTCCAGAGACGTCAGGCATGGAATGCCAACCCTTCAGCCTCATTACTTGGGTGACACCTTTCCTTTCATGTTATTCTCTAATTCCATTCCAGGAGGTTCACTTCCTAACAAAGTTCCAAAACCTAGATATAGACCAGATCCCGTAAGATAGAGCATATGTTCACATGTATCCATAAATTAGGGCAAAATATATACCTGAAAGCAAAAATACACAATAGTCTGTAGTGAGTCAGTATCAAGTTCATAATGAGATAGTGTCAACTTAGACTTAGATACCCTCCTCACCTACTTCCTATTACAGTTCTCTCAAAGCAAGGACTGCAAAAGTTGAATAAGGGCAAGAAACTTTAAGGATGACTCTTTAATCACTATCAGGACATTCCATCAGTTGGAGCCCTAACTGGGGAGTCCTGAGATTCCCAAACAGACCTGATGGGCCTAGACCTCGAATAAATCCCTCTCTTCATTCTTACTGGTCATTTCTCTCAGGAACAACACAATAGACCCCTTTGTTGGCCCCCATAGGACCTTGCCCTCAACTTGGATCAACAATGGTAGAGAATGTTACATCCTCCAAAGGGAGGAAGGACAACATACACTATGCTACACCTGAGGAAGATGGGTCGATATTGGGGCAGCATGGAATGTTCCTACTCATGACCACATAATTTGAGCTCAGATCTAGAGGGGTGCAAGGTCACATAGGCTCCTAAGCTGATTATGGGCCCCAGATCACATCAAATCGATGGGCTTTACAGTCAACAATATTTATACCTCTTTCCCATATTGGGGGCTACTCTCTTCCCTGATGCAGCTTTCTGATTCTTTTTCCAGCCATGATATCATCCCCCAGAAAATAACTTGGATCCACCTGCATATCAGATTTCAAGCTCAGGGGCAAAAAGAAAAGGGGAAAAAAAAAAACTAGTATAGCCACAGGCCCTTTGGAATTTAACTAAAATATGCCTACTATCTATCTACAAAATAGAGGACCTCCCCAACTTTTCATCTGCACTATTCCAGCCCTTAGGTCCATGGTTGGTTAACAATTTGTTTGGCTTTGTGTGTTAACTCTCTTGTCAAACACCAGGTTCCAGATGCTAGCAGGATGCCAACCAGACTTCCCTGGACAGACAACCCCACCAATGGGCCCTGGAGCTCTGCTTCTCCAGAGCCCTTCCCCACTAGGAAAAGAGAGAGACAGGCTGGGAGTATGGATTGACCTGTCAACGCCCATGTTCAGCAGGGAAGCAATTACAGAAGCCAGACCTTCCACCTTCTGTATCCCACGATGACCTGGGTTCATACTCCCAGAGGGTTAAAGAATAGGAAAGCTATCAAGGGAGGGGATGGGATACAGAGTTCTGGTGGTGGGAATTGTGCTAAGTTGTACCCCTCTTATCCTATAGTTTTGTCAGTGTTTCCTTTTTATAAATAAAAATATTTTTTAAAAAAGAAAGAAAAGAAAGGGAGAGATGACACCTGCAGTTACCAGTCGTGAAGCTTTCCCCCTGCAGGCAGGCACCAGGGGATGGAACCCAGGTCCTTGTGCACTGCAATATGTTTGCTTAACCAACTAAGCCATTGCCTGGCTTGCCCTTTCTCTCTTTCTTCCCCCCACTTCTCTCTCCTTTTCTTTCTCTTTTTTAAAAAATATATTCTATTTGTTTTCCTTTATTGGGAGAACTAATGGTTTACATTAGTAAAATACACTAGTTTCTACATGTGTAACATTTCTCAGTTTTCCACATAACACTCTCCCCCCCTCTCCCCCCACCTTTCTCTGCCATCATGTTCCAGGACCTGAACCCTCCTCCCCTCCACTCTAGGGTCTTTACTTTGGTGCAGTATACCACTTTCATTTGTTAACTAGAGGCTGAGAAAAAGAGGAGAGAAGCCACAGCATTGCTCATGAAGCTCCTCCTTTGCACGTTGGCCTCATGTGGTGGCC
Organism: Erinaceus europaeus; assembly: GCF_950295315.1. Taxonomy (NCBI): domain Eukaryota; kingdom Metazoa; phylum Chordata; class Mammalia; order Eulipotyphla; family Erinaceidae; genus Erinaceus; species Erinaceus europaeus. Next base: position 43,630,203 of record NC_080185.1, read on the forward strand.
AGGGACTCGAACCTGGGTCCTTGTGCAAGATGATGTGTGCATTCTCTGAAGTAAGTGCTCTCTTGGCCCTAGGAAGACCCCCAAAAGTGAGCAGTCTGCTGCTTCAACAAGATGTCAACCGGTAACTAACGTTTCATACTCCCCCCCCCCAAAAAAAAAAAAAACGCCACACACAAGCCAAAGAACTGATAGGTGTCTACAAAAAACACTCTCATCCCTAACTTTGGTCCTTTTCCATTATCTTGCTCCAGAACTTCAACCCCTTTCCCCCAGTCCTCCCTCTCCTTTTTTAAAAAAATTTTTATTATCTTTATTTATTTATTGGATAGAGACAGTCAGAAATTGAGAGGGAAGGAAGGGACAGAGAGTGAGAGACAGAGAGACACCTGCAGCACTACTTCACCACTTGTGAAGCTTTCCCCCTGCAAGTGGGGACTGGGGGCTCGAACTTGGGTCCTTCCGCATTGTAACATATGCGCTCAACCAGGTGTGCCACCACCCGACCCTCCTCCCTCTCCTTTTGCCTCCTTCACCAGAGTCCTTTGCTTTGGTGCAATCCACCAGACCCAGTGCAAATTTCACCTTGTTTCCCCTTACTGTCCTTGCTTCCTAAGGTCAAATTATGAGTGAGACCATCCTTCTCTTTTTGACTCATCTCACATAGCACGATTCATTTGAGGACACCTCCATACTTAGCTGCACAATCTGTAATAGCCCAAACTTGGATGCAACCCAAATGCCCAATGACAGGTGAGTGGTTAGAGTTGTGGTGTGTACTGACAGGTGAGTGGTTAAGAGAACTGTGGTGGGAGTCCGGCTGTAGCGCAGCGGGTAAAGCACACATGGCGCAAAGCACAAGGACCGGCCTAAGGATCCTGGTTCGAGCCTCTGGCTCCCCACCTGGAGGGGAGTCCTCTCACAGGTGGTGAAGCAGGTCTGCAGGTGTCTATCTTTCTCTCCCCCTCTCTATCTTCCCCATCTCTCTCCATTTCTCTCTGTATAGCCTATCCAACAACAACATCAATAACAACAATAATAATAACCACAACAATAAAACAATAAGGGCAACAAAGGGAAATAAATATTTTAATTTTATTTTTTGAGACAAATGCAGAGAGAGAGAGAGAGAGAGAGAGAGAGGGAAACACCAGAGCACTGCTCAGCTCTAGTTTATGGTGGTGCGGGGGGACTGAACCTGGGATTTAGGAGCCTCAGGCATGAGAGTCTGTTTGCATAACCATTATGCTGTCTCCCCTGCCCCAATAAATATTTTTTAAAAGAGAGAGAGAGAATTGTGGTATGTATACACCCTGAAATACTACTCAGTTGTTAAAAATGATGGTGTCTGTTGCACCAAAGCAAAGGGCTCTGGAGAGTAGGGCATGGGACGGAGGAGAGAGGGCATTGGGGTTCTGGTGTATGATGGTGGAAAAGGGCCTACGTTGGGGGTGAGAATGTTCTGAAGACACCTAGCATGATGAGATGAAAAACGGTATTTATGGGTCAAATAGTACTCTAGTATGTTAGCCCCACCCCCATAAAGTGATCGCGGGGGGGGGGGGGATGATGAAGTTATCTCCTTTGCCTCATCTTGGAAGACTGATTTATTTATGACCATGAGAGACAGAGGGAGATAACCAAAACATCACTCTGGCACAGTCAACACCAGAAGCAGAAGACAGGGCCTCATGCTTGCTAGTCAGGCACTCTATTCCTTGCACCACTTCCTAGTCTATGAAGCATTATCATCATCATCACTGCTACTCCCATTGTTTTAAAATTATTTATTTCTTTATTTAATAAGAGAAAATGTCCAGAGTACCACTCAGTCCTGCCTTATAGTGGTCCCAGGGATTGAACCTGGGATTTCTGGGGCCTTGGGCATGAAATGCTGCTTAACAACCATTGTGCTGTCTCCCCATAACTCATGTAATAGTAGGACAGAGACTTACAGGTGAAATGGGCTGGGGAGGTGGTTCAGTGGTCGAGTGAAGCTCTGGGTTTGTCCCTGGCACCACATAACAGCAACAAAGACAGAAACAAAATGAATCTCATAAATGAAGGAGCATGCTATCACTGTGCTCACTCTCTCTCATCAAAAAAAAAAAAAAGGGAAGGGAAGGGGACGGGTGGTGGCACACCTGTTTGAGCGCACATGTGACAGTGTGAAAGGATCGGGGTTCAAGCCCTCAGTCCCCACCTGCAGGGGGAAAGCTTTGCAAATAGTGAAGCAGTGTTGCAGGTGTCTCTCTGTCTCTCTACCTATGTATTTATTTATTGATTGGACAGAGACAGAGAAATTAAGAGGAAAGGAGGTAGACAAACAGACAGACAGACAGACAGATAGATAGATAGATAGATGATAGACAGACCTGAAGCCCTGCTTTACCACATGTGAAGCTTCCCTCATGCAGGTGGAGACCAGGGGCTTGAACCTGGGTCCTTATGCACTGTAATGTGATCACTTAAGCAGGTGTGCCACTGCCTGGCCCCTTCTCTCCCTATCACCTCTCCCCTCTTGACTTCTGGCTGTCTCTATCCAATAAATAAATAATGATAAAATATTTTTTAAAGGCAAGGGCCAGAAGGCAAACAGTGGGGCACCTGATGAGAGAGTACTTGTTACCATGTGCAAGGACCCAGGTTCAAGCCCCTAGGTCCCACCCACAGGAAAGAAGCTTTATGAATGGTAAGGCAATGCTACACCTCTCTCTCTCTCTCTCCTTCTCTCTCCCTCATTTATCTGTCTCTATTATTAAAGTAAGAGAAGGACAAGGAGGAGGAGAAAGAAAAAAGTGGAGGGGAGGAAGAGAGGGAAGAGAAGGAGAAGGAGAAAGAGATGGGAAGGTGGGAAGGAGAAAGAATAAGGGAGGGAAGGTGGGAGAGAAAGGAGAAGGCAGAGGAGGCTGGCTGCTGGCTGCTGGGAGGAGTGGAGTCCTTCTGCAGGCACCAAACTCCCAGCAATAACCCTAGTGGCCATAGGAAAAAAAATCAAAGGCAGGGCCAGGAGACAGTTCACCTGGTAGAGCACCTTTCCAAGTGCTAGGCCCTGGATATGAGCCCCACTACCACGGGGAGCACAAAGGACAGCGCTGTGGGAACTCCCACAAATAGTGGAGTAGTACTGAGGTGTCTTTCACTCTCTGTCACTCCCCCGTCACCCTCTGAGATCTCTCAAATAAAGAAAGAAAAATCAGGGAGACCGTTCAGAGGTGGTGCGACACTTGCACAAGGCGCTACGTTCATTGTTCAGTGTCACAAAAGACAAAAACAGAAAAGTAAGGAACTTTCCCCAGCTTCCACAGCCAGAGAGCAGCAGGTCAGCCCCACTGTAGACATCAGAGGTCATACTCTCAGTCATTCTGCTCTTTCACTTCCAATGCTCTTGGACCAGATCTTTCATCCACCCATTTCCTGGCTCCTAGCAACTGCGCCTTCGCACAGGAATGTTCAGCAAACCCTTGCTGATAAGGATAAAAAATGAGAACCACAACGGGGGGGGGATGGGCAAGGTAAAGTTTCCAGAACATTCATCATACAGGGAACATGGGAGGCGTGGGAAGGACAGAAACTGACAGGGGATACTTGGAGGCAGGTTGTTTACTTAGGCAAGTAGGATCGGACCCATTAGAACACTCCAAATGTGTATGTGCAGCAACGTTTGCTTCTGGCCCTAAGAATTTATAGAGAAACCAGCTCCTGAGAGTTGACTTCTGCCTTTTGGAAAGGTTTCTGCCCCACATCTGGAAGTGATTTTCTGGCACGCTGGCTACAGTGAGTCACCAACAATATTAAGCAATGATTCCATAGGATGAACCCTGATCATATTTTTCCATCAACTGGTATTCACTGAGGTCAAGGAAAGGCAATTGCTGATTCAGACATAGACCTCAAGCCTCCCACAGCTCCATTTCACACTGTGGAGAACAGTGGTTTGGGGGCCTAGGAGATGGCTCACCTAGTAGAGAGCACACTTTGCCAGGTGTGAGGACCCAGGTTCAAGCCTTTAGTCACCATGTGAGAGCATCATGTGAAGGTAAAGTTTCAAAAGTGGTGGGACGGTGCTGTGGTCTCCCTCTTCCTTATTATTTTGTTAACCAGAAAACTGCTCAGCTCTGGCTTAAGGTGGTGCTGGGGATTTAATTTAGGACCTCAGAGCCTGAGGCATTAAAGCCATTATCCTATCTCCTCTTGGTGTCTTTCCTCCTCCTCTGTCTCTGTCTTTCACCAGCCTGCAGAAGAAAGGGGGGGGGACAAGAGGTTTGTTTCAGTTGCTAGATTCAGTGTGAGTGGTGAAATCTTGCAGGTTCATAGACCCAGCAAAGTCCTAGTGACAATTTTTTTTAGGTTTTTGTTTTATCTTTATTTAGTGGATAAAGATAGCCAGAAATTAAGAGGGAAGGGGGAGATAGAGAGGGAGAATAACAGAGAGAAACCTGCAGTACTGCTTCACCACTTGCAATGCTTTCCCTCTGCAAGTGGGGACCAGGGGCTCGTACTTGGGTCCCTAGCATTGTAACATGTGCACTCAACCAGGTGCACCACCACCCAGCCCCATGACAAAAATGTTTTTAATTAGAAATCATACACATGTATCAACAACTATATTTAGTATTTTCTGAAAACCATGAATCCCCTCAATTTAAAAAAAATGGACATGATTTGTCACCAGGGAGATGGATCGAGGTATTAAGAGTGTAGGACTTGCATATATGAAATCCCAGATTTGATCCCCAGCATTGAAAATAATAGAGTCGTGTGGTAGCACAGAGGCTTAAGTGCACGTGGTGTAAAGCGCAAGGACTGAAGGACTGGTGTAAGGATCCCGGTTCAAGCCCCCGGCTCCCCACCTGCAGGAGGGTCACTTCACAGGCGGTGAAGCAGGTCTGCAGGTGTCTGTCTTTCTCTCCCCTCTCTGTCTTCCCCTCCTCTCTCCATTTCTCTCTGTCCTATCCAACAACAATGACATCAATGACAACAACAATAAAACAACAAGGGCAGCAAAAAAGGAATAAATAAATATTGAAAAAAGAAAAATTTTACTAATATTTTACTAGAACTAAGCAGTGTTCAAGCCTCTCTTTCTCTCTCTCTCTCTCTCGCTCTCTCTCAAAAATATTAAAAGAAACGGCTGGTGAAATAGTTCACTTGGGTAGTGCACTGCTTTGTGATGTACCCAGGTTCAAGCTTCAGTGTTGTGGCCTCTCCCAGTCTCTCTCTCTTCTTTCAGTTTCTTTCTTTCTTTCTTTCTTTCTTTCTTTCTTTCTTTTTCTTTCTTTCTTTCTTCCTATCTATCTGTCTGTCTGTCTGTCTGTCTGTCTGTCTGTCTAACTATTTATCTATGGTAGTGTCTATCACTATCTTTAAAACAGAAAAGAAAAACAGGGAGCCAGGAGGTAGCGCAGCAGGTTAAGCGTACATGGCACCAAGCACAAGGACCAACATAAGAATCCCGGTTTGAGCCCCTGGCTCCCCACCTGCAGGGGAGTTGCTTCACAGGTGGTGAAGCAGGTTTGCAGGTGTCTCTCTTTCTCTCCCCCTCTGTCTCCCCCTCCTCTCTCCATTTCTCTCTGTCCTGTCCAACAACAATGGCAACAACAATAATAATAATAACTGATAAACAACAAGGGCAACAAAATGGGAAAAAAACAGCCTCCAGGAGCAGTGGATTTGTAGTGCAGGCACCAAGCCCCAGCAATAACTCTGGAGGCAAAAGAAAAAAGGAAAAAGAACATGGATTTTAAGATAGAATGCAAAAAAATGCCTCAGCACTAATGCAAGACTTGTTCTCATATCTAGTACACCTTGTTTCCTTTCACTGGTCATGTGCAGAAGATGAATCCAAAAGTTTGGTGAAGGAGAAGCAATCTTAAGTAAAGGTAGCAGAAGAAACAGGATAAAGGGCTGGGTGGTGATGCAACAGACAGAGCACTCACATTATCAAATGTGAAGGCCGAGGTTCAAATCCCCGGTCCCCATAACAGGGAGAAACTGGCACAGAGAGATGCTGCAGGTCTCTCTTCTCTCCGCTTCCCCCCCCCACACACACACACACAACCTTATTTTTTTCCTTTCTATATTACTTGACAGGTCAGAGGAAAATTGAGAGGGATGGGGAAGGGAGGGAAGGAGAGGGAGGGGAGGGGAGGGGAAGGAAGGGAAGGAGAGGGGAGGAGAGGGGAGGGGAAAATAGGGAGAGAGAAAGAGAGATGTCTGCAGCCCTACTTCACCACTTGTGAGGCTTCACACACACACAGGTGGGGAGCAAGGGCTTGAGCCATGGTGTGTGCTCCACCAAGTGCGCCACCACCCAGCCTGCCCCCCCCACCTCTATAAGAAAGTAAGAGAGACCAAGAACTTCCTGAAGAAGTGGATTCATCATGTGGGCACAGAGCCCCAGCAATAACCCTGGTGACAATCAAAAGAAGAATGAAAAAGTGCCACGTATAAAGGACAGGGTGTCCCCTACTCAAAAGAGTAAGACAACTCCTAGATACAGAGAGGAAGAAACCCAAAGCTCAAGATCCTTACTGTCACCAGCAGGAATTCCTCCCCCCTCCCCACACCCCACCAAGGAATATTCTAGAAAGGGCTGCCAACCCAACACCTGTCCTTTCAGCCATGTCTGAATAGAGTGGCTCTTTCAAACATCTGGTACTGATGTTTCGGAAGTCTAACATGGTCCACACCCCAGTGTCTTCAGACAACTGTGAATTTCTTTCTGGTTCCAATGAAAGAGTGAGTCATGCTCCTCTGGAACCAAGGAGCCACTTAACAGGGCTATTTTAAACCTTCCAGGTGACATGGGTATTATTTAGCTACCAGGGGCAGCGACTGACTAAAGAGCTTCCCTGGGGCTGAAAAGAGTTAATGCAACTTCCTGGAGCAATTCTTCTCTTCTAGGCACCAAAAACAAGTGGATTTTAAAAGGCCCAGGCATTACAAAAGTCAGGAGGAGTAAATCCTACCTAATAGAAGAGGTAAATTCCCAGGGGGGCACTTTGCATTACCAAAGGACTCACTGGGGCTGAGTGAGAGCTAGTGTTACTATGCTCTTTAGAGAGTTGGGGGCAAGGCCCTGGTCCCCACCTGTGGGGGGGTGGCAAAATTTCATAAGTAGCACTGCAGGTGTCTCTTTGTCTCTCCCTCTTTTGTAAATGGCCACTGGGAATAGTAGAGTTTTTTTAAAAATTATAATTAGTTATGTATTGGGTAGAGATAGCTATAAATTGAGAGGAAGGGGGAGATACAGAGGGAGAGAGACAAGGAGACATCTGCAGCCGTGCTTCACCACTCATGAAACTTTCCCCCTACAGGTGGGGACTGGGGCCTTGAACCTGGGTCCTTGCACATTGTAATATGTGCACTCAACCAGGTGCGCCACCACCCAGCCCCCTCTCTCCTTCTCCCACCCTACTTTTCTCTGCCTCTATCATCATCATCATCATTAAAAAAACAATTAAAAACAGGAAAGCACTGCTGCTCGGAGAGGTAGATTCCTCCTGCAGGCACAAAGCCTCATTGTTAACCCTGGTGGTCAATAATAAACAAACAAACAAACATTTTAAAGGGGCTGCTTGGTGGTCCATGTGGTTGAGCACACACATTTCGATGTGCAAGGACCCAGGTTCCCTGTCCCCACCTGCAAGAGCAAACCTTCAGAAGCAGTAAAGCAGGACTCCTTCTTATCTTTCTCTCTCCCTCTCTACCTCCACCACCCACTTCTCTCTGTTCTATCAAAATAAATAAATAAATATGTTTTTTTTATTTTTTTTTAAAGATCGGATACTACAGATATAGTTCTCAACTACCTCCGACCCACAGGGTACACTTAGTTGCCTGTATTAACAGTGTCACCCACCAGAGACATTTCTTTTTTTTTTATTCTGTTTTTATATTTTATTTATTTTATTGGGTAGAGACAGAGAGAAATTGAGAGGGGAGGAAGAGAAAAAGGAGTGAGAGAGACACCTGCAACATTGCTTCACTGCTTTTTTTTATTTAAGAAAGGATTAATTAACAAAACCATAGGGTAGGAGGGGTACAACTCCACACAATTCCCACCACCCAATCTCCATATCCCACCCCCACCCCTGATAGCTTTCCCATTCTCCATCCCTCTGGGAGCATGGACCCAGGGTCATTGTGGGTTGCAGAAGGTAGAAGGTCTGGCTTCTGTAATTGCTTCCCCGCTGAACATGGGCGTTGACCAGAGACATTTCTTATAGTCCATATGCCCGCAGTGACGCATTACTGTCTGCCAGTGTGGATGCTCCTTTTAATATATAGTTGACTTACTTAAAATTTTTTTTTATTTATTTTGGTTAGAGATAGTGAGAAATTGAGAGGGAAGGGGGAGACAAGAGTGCGAGAGACACCTACAGCACTGTCCCCCTGCTTGAGAAGCTTTCCCTTGAAGGTGGAGACCAGGAGCTTGAATCTGGGTCCTGGGTACTTGCACAAGGTAACCTGTTCTGTCTACCGTGTGCCACTGCCCAACCCTCTTGTTTGTTTATTTTAATGAAAGAGAGAGAGACAGAGAGACCAGAGCACTGCTCATCTCTGGCTTATGGTGGTGCTGGGGATTGAACCTAAGACCTCAGAGTCTCAGGCATGAAAGTCTTCTTGTATTTTTTTATTATCTTTATTTATATGATAGAGACAGCCAGAAACCCAGAGGAAGGGAGATATAGAGTGGAAGAGACACCTGCAGCCCTGCTTCACCACTGGTGAAGCTTTCCCCTGGCAGGTGGGGACCAAGGGCTTGAACCCGGATCCTTGCACATTGTAACGTGTGCTCAACCACCTGGCCCCAGTATGAAAGTCTTTTGCAGAGCCATTATGCTGGCTGCTGAACAGTCTGTAAGTCTGGACAAGTGCCAGATAGTATCTCCTTACAACAGTGTCGCCCAGACTCATCTTACAACAATAAAAGTCCTTGGCACTCTGCCTAGTCAGGCCTCCTGCAAGTGTAAAAGGAGGCCAGGGAGAGCTGGGCAGTGGTGCACCCAGTTGAGCACACGTGTTCTAGTGCACAAGGACCTGAAGTTCAGGCCCCAGGTCCCCACCTGCAGGGGGGAAATTTCTCAAGTGGTAAAGGCAGTGCTGCAGGTCTCTGTCTCCCTCTTCCCACTTGATTTATCTTTGTCTCTAGTCAATAAATTTTAAAAAGGGAGTCAGGCGATAGCGCAGCGGGTGAAGCACAGGTGGCGCAAAGCACAAGGACCGGAGTAAGGATCCCGGTTCGAGCCCCCGGCTCCCCACCTGCAGGGGAGTCACTTCACAGGCGATGAAGCAGGTCTGCAGGTGTCTGTCTATCTCTCCCCCTCCTCTCTCCATTTCTCTCTGCCCTATCCACGACATCAATAACAACTACAACAATAAAACAACAAGGGCAACAAAAGGGAATAAATTAATACTTTTTAAAAAATTAAATGATTAAGGAGAACAAATTCCTGTTAATATTGTGACCAAACTGAAGGTTGGCAAAACATGGAGTGGACAATATGATAAGGGTCAAGCAGGAGAACAGAAGCATGAAAAAGGAAATGAACTATAGCATGTTCATGCTGATTGGGGTGGGGCAAAAAAAACGCTAACAGTCCCAAAGGGGGGAAAGAGACCTTGCTTACCAAGGTCTTGTACCATAACTTGATTATTTTAAATGTCAGAGACAAGGCCTGCCAAGTCTAGGTTCCACATTCATTAGCAATGCTCCCACTCACTCGGGTTTTAATCCACAAGATGGGGCTGGCGAGAGAACTCACTTGGACAATGCCCCTGCTCTGCCCTGGTCACGACCCAGGTTTCATTCCCAGCATCCTATGTGCCAGTGGGATAGTCTGGTTCTCTCTCTCTCTCCCCCCACCCCATGAACAAAGAAAAAATAATGCTTTAAAATGCTCGTTCAGTGTAAAATAAACATTCTCAAAACACCAAGCACAAAGCAAAAGCGAAATTCCTTCAAATTCCACTTTGTCATCCAGAAATGGGCAATATTTAGTATCACACATGCACACAGACATTGTAAACACACACCCTGGAGAATATTTTTTCTTCCAGTATCATAGTAACAACTATGTCTCCTATGTTACTACAACCCCCTGTGGGGTCACTACCATCACAATCTCCTCTTGATGGAGGAAAAAACCCAGGCGAAATCTGATTAAGTTGGTAAATCCGTGTATGCCACATATACAGGACTGCACAAAAACGGTCAAGGGTCAAGAGACACCTCACCCAGGAGAGTGCAGGCTCCACCGCCCGCAAGGATGAGAGCTTGGGGCCCTAGCTCCTCATAGGAGCACCAGACACAGTACCAGGAAAAGCTTCCTGAACACTTTCAGCCTCTCAGCCTCTCTCTCTCTCTCTCCCCCTCTCCTTCTCTCTCTCCCTCTCTCCCTATCTATATATCTGAAGAAGTTGCCACAGAGTAGTAAAACCATGATGAAAACCAAATATATGTACATTTCAATAAACACCTAGTTCCTCTTCCAAGGACACACAGAAGCTTCCTTCAATACAAAGGGGGCCAGGCTCAAACCTGGGTCATGCAGATGGCAAAGTAGCACACTATCCAATCAGCTTTCAGTGACCCTCCCTTACTTTTGAACTTGTAGGTTAAAGTTGGAGTTTTAAAATATATTGTTTCTCTCTCTCTCTCTCTCTCTCTCTCTCTCTCTCTCTCTCTCTCTTTCTCTCTGCCTCCAGGGTTATTGCTGGGGCTCAGTGCCTGCACCATGAATCCACTGCTCCTGGAGGCCATTCCCCCCCTTTGTTGCCCTTGTTGTTGTAGCCTTGTTGTGGTTATTATTGTTATTGTTGATGTCATTCGTTGTTGGACAGGACAGAGAGAAATGGAGAGAGAGGGGGAAGACAGAAAGGGGGAGAGAAAGATAGACATCTGCAGACCTGCTTCATCGCCTGTGAAGCGACTCCCCTGCAAAGTGGGGAGCTGGGGGCTCGAACCGGGATCCTTACACCAGTCCTTGCACTTTGTGCCACGTGCGCTTAACCGGCTGCACTACAGCCCGACCCCCTCTTTCCTTCTTTCTAACTGCCACCAGGGTGATCGGGTGATCGCTAGGGCTCAGTGCCACTGTTCCCGGCGGCCACTTGTTTTTATTTTTCTTTCTTTTTTTTTTTCTACTCTATTTTATAGGACACAGAGAAATTGAGATGGGTGGAGGAGAGAAAGACAGACACCTGCAGATCTGCTTCACCACTCATGAAGCTTCCCTCTTGCAGGTGGGGAGTGGGGGCTTGGCAACATGTGCCCTCAACCAGCCATAGCACTTCCCAGCTCCCTATTTGTTCTTATTGTTCTCAATAGTTTACTAGACTGTCTGAGGTAGCACAGAAAGTCAGTGAAACTTTGGGGTCCTTCCAGCATCCTAACTACTAAGCAATAGGTCTCTCCACTCACTCCCTCACTGGCTTCCTAACACACCTAGATCAGAATGGAAGAGAGACATTGCTGCCAACAACTAAAGCTATGATGCAGAAGGAAATCAATCCTCTCTAAAATGCAAGAATCCATATGGTTGACTGGAAAGTGCTCCCCTCCCCCAATCCAGAAATCTGCAAATGGACCTTGCAGGAGAAGAACTGACACAGATGATCAAGTTCAGGGTCTTGAAATCATGTTGGACCATCAGGATGAGCCCTTAATGCAGCACAAATGTCTAAGAAGGTGGCAAGGAGGCAGCTCAGCGAGTGGAGTACAGGACTTGCATAAACAAGATCCCTTGAGTTCAGTCTTTGGCCCCACATGTAAGTGGTGTTCTGACGTGTGTGTGTGTGTGTGTGTGTGTGTGTGTGTGTGTGTGTGTGTGTGTGTCTGTGTCTGTGTGTGTCTGTGTGTGTCTGTGTGTGTGTGTGTGTTAAAGTAAATAATTCTTATTTTAAAATAAAAGGCTAGAACTGGAGATCAAGTGATAGCTCACCCACATGATAGTGTAGCTGGTTTACCATGTAGGAAATCCCAGGCCCAGGACTGAACCCTAACACCAGATGGGAGCACCATGACACCCAGAAAAAGTTCCAGTTCCATGGATAGTGGATCAGTACTGTGTTGTCTCTGTCTCTCTCTCATACAAAACAAACAAAAAATCAAAATGTCACCTTGAAGCACTGGACTTGTACATGTTGAACATGTACAAGGCCTGGGCACACAGCTAAAATAAAAAATAGCTAATTTTTCAAGTGGCGGAGAGAATTTACACAACGGAGAAGGCAATATGAGTACAGAAACAGAGGTGAGTGGTGCTGCCACAAGCCAAGGTATGCTGGCAGGAGAGACAAGGAACAGATCCTCCTCCTAAATTCTCCAGGGGGAATAGGGCCTTGTGGTACCACAAGGTCTCCAGAACTCTTAAGAGAATAACTGTTCTCAGACACCCCTGTTTGTGGTTATTTGTTACAGCAGTCACAGGAAACTGAGACAACTTGTTCCTCCTGGTAGCTCTAAGCCCTCAGAAGAAGCAATGACTCCAAACAGGGCAGGGAAGATGGCATTTGACCCGAACCTTGTAGAAGAAATGAGATTCCTTTAGCAAGGAAGTGAGTGAGAATGCATTCCTTGAAGAAGAGTCAGGTGAGGACTTGTGAAAGCTTAGAGTGTGTTTGTTTCCGGAGTAGCAGTGGTTCCACAGGGCTACAGTCTAAAACCACAGTAATTGAGAGAAGAGAATCCAAAGATGGACTGGCAATTACTAGTGGGTAGGAAGGTCCGCCTGGTAGTCTGGGCACTTACTGACAGTAACATGGACCTATACCAATAGAACTGATCTTTTTTTTTTTTTTTTTTTTTGCATTTTTACCTCCAGGGTTATCGCTGGGGTTTAGTGCCTGTTTTACAAATCTACTGCTCCTGGTGGCCACTTTTTCCCTTTTTTTGCTGCTGTTGTTACTGCACAGAGAGAGCACAGAGAGAAATTAGGTTGGGGGGGGGAGGAGATACTCAGGGAGAGAGAAAGACACCTGAAGACCTGCTTCACCACTTGTGAAGCTTCCCCCCTGCAGTTGGGAGTTGGGGGCTCGAACCTGGATTCCTGTGCAGGTCTGTGCACTTAGTACTAGGTGCACTTAACTGGGTGCGCCACCACTGACACCCCAATAGTTTTTTTTCAATAGAAACAGAGAGGCAGAGAGAGATTATAAGAAACAGCAGGGGCTGGGTGGTGACGCACCTGGTTGAGCACATGTGTTATAACGTGCAAGGACCTGGGTTCAAAGCCCCAGTCCCCACCTGCAGAGGGAAAGCTTTGCGAGTGGTAAAGTAGGGCTGCAGGTGTCTCTCTGTCTCTCTCCCTCTCTATCATTCCCTTTCCTTTCGATTTCTGCCTGTCTCTATCCTATAAATAAATAAAGAAAATTTTAAAGAAAAAAAGGAAGAAAGGAAAAGAAAGAAAGAAACAGCAGCACCAAAGCTTCCTTCGGTGCAGTGGGGTGGTAGACTCAAACCTGGACTATGCACATGTCAAAGCTACACACTATCCAAATGAGCCATTTTGCCTACCCAGAATTGGTATTTTCATGGTTTTGGTAATTTTGGTTACATTCCCTTGTCCTCTCTCCAGATGGGCCCCACAGAATGGTGACCAGTTTCTTGCTACTTCAAGACAATAACCTTCTTTTAACTAGGGACATGTGGCCAAAAGTATGAGAGGAGCAAGAATTCTGAAGGTGGAGTAGCCCTAAGGCAGGTGTGTCCAGCACCCTCCCCCCACCCCACCGTGGTCTGCTGGGAAGAGACAGAAGCTGAAATGTACCTGCCTGCCCTGAAATGAGTTTAGCCTCTGCCAAACAATTGCCTCGACATAGTAAAATCCCCAAGTCAAGCAAATTCAGGGACCTTTGTGTGTCCCAGGGTAGGTTCCACTTCTGGCGAATGGCCACTCTTTCCCAACTGGACCTAGCAGAGGGGGAGAAAAAGTGGTGTAAACTGGTCTTAGGGTCATAATTAGACCATTTCTTAAATTCTTCACTCTTGTTCCATAATTCCACAGAAAGCCACCTTCTATCTCTAGTTGGACCTAAAGTCAAAGTCAGTTGGGCCATCCTGAGGCCCTTGCCAAACATGGAAGTCCAGAACAGTTCCTTGTTCACTGGCTTTTCAGAAAAAGGCACCCCGCCATCAGGAGCTCAGGATTCAGGATTCAAGAATGTCTCATTGGGCTAAAGACAAGATTAAAAGAAGCAGCCAGGGAGGTGGCACAGGGGAGTTCATTACCTGGCATTACATGTGTCAAAAGGATATTCTGGTTTCCTCTTCCCTTGTCTTCCTCACAAATAAATAAATTTTTAAAACATTTAATGAGGGGGCGGGGTAGTAGCACACTCAGTTAAGTGGACATATTACCAATTGCAGAGGGGGATGCTTCGTGAGTGGTGAAGCAGGTCTGCAGGTGTCTATCTTTCTCTATTTTTCTCTCTCCCTGTCCCCTCTCAAGTTCTCTCCGTCCTATGTAACAACAACAAAAAAATTAGAAAAAGGAAAAAGTGGCCACCCGGAGAGGTGAATTCATAGTGCTGTCATGGAGCCCCAGATAATTTTAATAAGGGTGGGCAGCCAAGTGGTGGCACATTTGGTTGAGCACACATGTTACTGTGCACAAGGACCTGGGTTCAATTCCCAGGTTCCCACTTGCAGGAGGAAACTTCATAAATGGTAAAGCAGTACTGCACATGTCTCTGTCTCTCTCTCCCCTCCTTTCCCTATCCCCTCTTCCACTCTGTCTTTATCTACCCCTGTCCCTATCAATTTCTCTGTCTCTATCCTATATATATATATGATGGTTAGAAGAAAATAAACACAGTAACTTCCCCGTCCCTGTTTTCTCTCTCTCTCTCTCTCTCTCTCTCTCTCTCTCTCTCTCTCTCTCTCTTCCTCCCTCCCTCCCTCCCTCCCTCCCTCCCTCCCTCCCTCCGTTCCTCCCTCCCTCCCAAACACCTAAGAAAGATGGAAAGAATTAAGAACAAACTGAGGGAGAAGAGGAGTATGACCACAGTAGAATGAAGTTCCCCAGAGCATGGAGGGCAGGATAGAGCCAAAGGCACGAGCTGTAAGCCTATAGCAGAGGGACTGGCCCAGGGCCTTGGATCCATAGGAGATTGTCCCAGGAGGGCATTGGCTTAGGAAAACTCAGTTGTGGGGAGAATGGTTAGGGGTTCTCAGAAAGCAAGAAGAGGAAGACAGCCAGTTGGTAAGGAGAGGGGGCAGGGAAAAGACCTATCAGAGCATGTCCCAGGGGCCCAGAGGGCTGGCGAATTATCTCACTTGGATAGTGTGCTACTTTGCCATTGTAAGACCCAGGTTCAAGCCTGGTCCCCACCACAATGCTATGCCCCCTTTCTCTCTCTCTCTCTCTCTCTCTCTCTCTCTCTCTCTCTCTTTCTCTCTTTCTCTCTCTCTTTCCCCCCTAAAATAAGAAAGAAAAATAAATTTAGTTTCTTACTTGGTGGAAGTCTCGAGATTTCTGGCCAGAACTGCTGTCAGTATAGTGCTTGTATACCCTCTGTCTCCCTCTCTGTAACAATCTTAAATTCGATTACTTATCTATTTATTTCCATCAGAATTTTCACTAGGCCTTCCCATCTGCATGATTCCACAGCTACCAAGGAAATCTTCCTTGTCACTTTCTTCTCTTTACTTTTTTTGATAGTGACAGAGACAGAGAGACGGTGAGAGAGGGGACACCAGAGCACTGCTTCCACCACTGGCGAAGCTTCCCCTTGGCATGGTGTGCCCATGTGGTGGCTCGGAGCTTCAATTTGAATCCTCCCATGGGACAAAACAGACGCTCTACTGGGGAAGCTATCTCCCAGATGCTGTCTTCTAACTTAAATTTAAATGGGGAGGGGAGAGTTTTCTCTACTGGGAGCAGTGCAATGATGCAGGCATGAAGCCCTCACTCGGCAAAACAAAAATTTAGAGCTGAACCAGCGTGCCAAGTGCAGGGAGCAGCTCCAGCCAACTGCAATCCTGAGGTGGAATCAACCCGACTCAGAAATGAACACGTGGCTGTTCAATGTTGGAAGCATCTTGGAGTCTTCATTTAAAACGTTTGCTGAGAGCCAGGCAGTAGCACAGCGGGTTAAGTGCAGATGGCGCAAAGCACAAGGACTGGCATAAGGATCCTGGTTCGAGCCCCCGGCTCCACACCTGCAGGGGAATCGCTTCACAGGCGGTGAAACAGGTCTGCAGGTGTCTATCTTTCTCTCCCTTCTGTCTTCCCCTCCTTTCTCTCTGTCCTATCCAAAAACGACGACATCAATAACAACAATTATAACTACAATAATAAAACAGCAAGGGCAACAAAAGGGAATAAATAAATATTTTTAAAAATGAAAAGTAAATAAAATAATAAAAATAAAACGTTTGTTTATGGCAGTCCGGGATGTGGCACAGTAGATAAATCAATAAATTAATAAGCCAATAAATTAATTAATTCATTTTTCTTTTATAATTTTTATTTATAAAATGGAAACACTGACAAGACCAAAGTAAGAGGGGTACAATTCCCACCACCAGAACACCGTATCCCATCCCCTCCCCTGATAGATTTCCTATTCTTTATCCCTCTGGGAGTATGGACCCAGGGTCATTATGGGGTGCAGAAGGTGGAAGGTCTGGCTTCTGTAATTGCTTCCCCGCTGAACATGGGCGTTGACAGGCTGGTCCATACTCCCAGCCTGCCTCTCTCTTTCCCTAGCGGGGCAGAGTAAAATTTAAAAGGGTCAAGTGGTGGAACACGTTACCTTGCACAAGCACCAGGTTTAAAACCCCCCCGCCCCCGTCCCTACTTTGTGCACGGTGAAGCAGTGCTGCAGGTATTTCTTTAACTCCCTCTTCCCTCTCATGTTCTCTGTTTCCATCCAAAAACAAATCTTTTCTTTTTAAAATGTAATTTTAAGTCACAGTTCGGTGATGCTGTTTGGCTATGCACACAACCCAGGTTTAAACCTGGCCCCCATGGCATTGAGGAAAGTTTCAGTGCTGTAAGTGTGTCTCTGTCTCAAAAAGTCAGCCTGGAATGGCAAGACTCCAGCAATGAACAACAACAACAGCAGCAACAACAAAGAGTTTGGTGCTGTTTCTGTGAATCCAGCCCTACTCCGAAACATGCTATAGGGGTTTACTCGCGCGCACACGCGCGCATGTGTGTGTGGTGTGTTTGGGGGGGGGGTGGTGTGTGTGTGTGTGTGTGTGTGTGTGTGTGTGTGTGTGTGTGTGTGTTTCATTTCATCCTCAACTTGAAAGTTTCATCTTTTTTCATGTCATTTTTCTTGGGGGATCTTCAAAACCATTTATGTCACAGCTAGCTTGGCTCAATTGGTTTCCTCATATGCTGTTGTGTCACTGAAAGTCGCAGCATCTAAACCCCTCTCAGCAACATTCAGTGCGGACTTATTGTACAGGTAATCTCTACATCCTTTGAGGACCTGGGGTGTGTGTGTGTGGGGGGTATCTAAGCAGTAGTTTACCTGTCATACTCTTGTACCTGAGGCTCTGAGGTCGGTCCCAAGCTCAGTTCCGGCACCATCGTAAGCCAGAGCTAAACAGTATTCTGGTATAAAACGTAAAAAATAAATAAATAAAACAAACGAACAAAAAAAAAAGATGAATACCTTTTGCACCCCAAAAAGAATTTTGGCTCATACTCCCAGAGGGGGAGAAATGTTAGGTGGAAATGACTAGGGGGCTCCAAAACCCAATTCCATCGGAACTCAGAGAGAGAAGAGGGGAAAAAAAAATGGAAAGACATTCAGAAGTAGCAATAGGTGTAGGTATACCTTTCATATCCTACAATATTGTCAATCATCACTAAATCACACACACAAAGAACAAAGGAACAAACAATAAAGCACAGACAGACAATATGAACTACAGGAGGTAGAGCTGATGAGAATTTCAAATAGGAACGGAAAAGGTCTCTCCACAAAGGCCTTATTCATGAGTAAAGACTTGAAATAAAGACATATGATGGGAAAAATTTTAAAAAAGAAAAAAGAAATAGGGAAAATGGACAAAAATATAGATAACATGGACAGATAGACAGACAGACAGTCATAGAAACAATAAACCATATCTGTGACCTTGGGAGAACCAGCGCAGTTTCCAATGGAGGGAATGGGGACACAGAAGTCTGGTGGTGGGAACAGTGTGGAATTGTTAACGCTGTTATCTTGTAATTTTGTAGATCAACAGTAAAACACTCATAAAAATGAAAAGAAAAGAAATATATATATATAAAATGGTAAAAATTAGTATTAATAAATAAAATGAAAAAAGGTGAGAAAAAAGGTGGGAGAGGGTCTTGGATTATGCAAGTTAACAGGATACCTTGCCTCCAGTACCTGAATACATGTCTGTTCACCTCTTTGGTCCCAGACAAAGCAGCTTGATTTACTTAGTATAGCTTCTAGACGGTTTGATTCCTTCTTATATGGATCTGAAGGTAGTCAACTACTCTCACTGAGAAATGGTAATATTTTCAGCTCTGGCCTCTTGGGCTATGATAATGAAGATTAACAATCCTGCCTATAGACACAACTGACTATCATGCCCGAAACTCTGATGTCCCAGGTTCAAGCCCCAGCAGCACCATAGTCAGAGCTGAGCAGTGCTTTGGTTTCTTTCTCTATCTCTTTATCTATCTATCTATCTCTCCCCCATCAAAACAAACAAACAAACAAAAAAACCCACTGCTTATAATATTAACTTTTTTTCTTCTGCCAGGCCTGTCAGTGGGACTCTGACAGCACAGTTATTCCACTTCTGGCAAACTGTGTTTTAGAGAGGAAGAGATGCACAGAGAAGAGAGAGACCCCAAGCACCCACTGCTCCACTGCTCACGGAGTCTCCCCTCATACCAGTACTCCCACGTGGTGATTGGCGTTTCAAGTGTGGGCCTTCCCCAATGCTGAAATACTCTATCGGGTGAGCCAATTCCCAGCCCTCCTCGTCTCAACTTCTTATCCTTTCCGTTTCCTCTGATTAAGTCCTTGTCTTGCCTTCCCCTGGGTTATCAGCTCCGCCGTACACACTCACAAGCTTTTGCCCTAAGAAGATTTGTTTCATTTAGCTTGCTTATTTATTTATTTATTTATTTATTTATTTATTTATTTATTTATTTTGGATAGAGACAGAGAAATTGAGAGACAGGAGAGATAGAAAGAGAGAGAGACACCTGCTGCCTTGCTTCATTGCTTATGAAGCTTCCCCTCTGCAGGTGAGAGCAAGGGGCTTGAACCTCTGTCCTTGTGCATGGTAATGTGGGCATTCTACCAGGTGAGGCACCTCCTGACCACTCCTAAATCAATCCACTGGAAAGAAATCAATGGAAATAAGATTCTCATCTTCCCATCAGCTCAACCAAAAGATCTAAAAGTATTTCTCCTTGAGTTGTTTTGTTTTGTTTATTGTTTTGTTTTGTTTTGTTTTAATTGGCTACTGGTTAGTTTAAATTTCTTTTTAATTTTTAAAATAATTTTTAAATTTAATTTTATTTATTTATTCCCTTTTGTTGCCCTTGTTTTACTGTTGTAGTTATTATTGATGTCGTTGTTGTTGGATAGGACAGAGAGAAATGGAGAGAGGAGGGGAAGACAGAGAGGGAGAGAAAGACAGACACCTGCAGACCTGCTTCACCGCCTGTGAAGGGACCTGCCTGCAGGTGGGGAGCCGGGGGCTCGAACCAGGATCCTGACACCGGTCCTTGAGCTTAGCGCCACCTGCACTTAACCTGCTGTGCTACAGCCCGACTCCCTTAAAAAATATTTTTATTTTGTTTACTTTTATTATTGGATAGATAGAAACCAGAGAGAAACTGAGAGGGAAAGAGGAGATAGAACGGGAAAGAGACAGACAGACCCCTGCAACCCTGCAGATGGTGACCAGGGGCTTGAACCTGGGTCCTTGTACACTGCAATGTGTGCACTTAACCAGGTGCTCCACTACCTGGCCCCATAAGTTTAAGATTTTTTTAAGTATCTTTTTTACTTTTTTTTTTGCCTCCAGGGTTATTGCTGGGGTTCAGTGCTTGCACTATAAATCCACTGCTCCTGGGGTCTATTTTTTCCCCTTTTGTTGCCCTTGTTGTTTATCCTTCTTGTTGTTGTTGTTATTATTACTGTTGTTGTTGTTACTGCTGTCATTGTTGTTGGATAGGACAGAGGGAAATGGAGAGAGGATGGGAAGACAGAGAGGGGGAGAGAAAGACACCTGCAGACCTGCTTCACTACTTGTGAAGCAATCTCCCGCAGGTGGGGAGCTGGGGGCTCGAACTGGGATCCTTATGCCAGTCCTTGTGCTTTGTGCCATGTGTGCTTAACCTGCTGCGCTACCGCCGGGCTCCCCTTTTTTATATACTTTTTTTAAATTTGTGATTAATAAGTGGTTACTAGTTTTGTAAGTGTACAGGGTATAGCCCCATACCACACCCACCATCAAGGCCCTGTGTCCCCACCCTCACACTTCCCAAAGATAACTGTTATACTTCTTAGGAAGTCTTAGAAATAGTAAGGTTTTGTTTGTTTGTTTGCTGTTGCAAGTTCGTGTGTTTCAGTTGTCTAGATGCCACATCTGGTAGCTGTCTTCTACCAGATGGTAGAAACCATCTGGTAGCTGTCTTTCATCTCTTTATTTATTTCACTAAGCATAATCACGTCCAGTTCCATTCATTTTGTCCCAAGGACACAATATCATTCCTTGAGATTTTCACATGAACAGAAAAAAAAAAAAAAAAAAAACCTCTTTGTCCTTAGCTAGGATGGTGGGCTTCCCCTGCCCAGCACACCACCTTCTCCCTCTTCTCCTTCTCCAACACACATGCTTTCTATATATTTGTGTGTAGAGGGAGGGGAGGAGGGAGAGGGAGAGGGAGAGGGAGAGGGAGAGGGAGAGGGAGAGGGAGAGGGAGAGGGAGAGGGAGAGGGAGAGGGAGAGGGAGAGGGAGAGGGAGAGGGAGAGGGAGAGGGACTCCAACCATAGCACTGACGCTTCTTTCAATGAGCTAATCCTGGGTTGTACACAGGGCAAAGCCACACATTATCCAAGGGAATAATTTAGTCAGCTTCACACCTGCTCTCTAGATCCTCTGCCACAGTCCTAGATGCTTTAGCGTTCTAAACCGTGAGCTCCATCGTGAAATTCACAGATGAACTAACGTAAATACCCCCACACACAAGCTAGGAAACTCAAAGGTGAGTGAAAGGGGGAGAGACACCAACACAGAACAAAGCAAATCTATCCAAATATCATCAAAGCAAGTTGCTTAAAGAAAAATAGCCTATAACTTGAGGAAGATGAACATCTCTCTCTCTCTCTCTCTCTCTCTCTCTCAAGCAGACCGAACAGAACTACAGGCACTGCCTACTCATATTTCACAGACTAAGAGAGGTCTACAATATCCAAGTATATTAGGAAACTTTTTTGAGATAGTTCCAGTGGAAAAGTCTAGGATTTTCCATTAAGAAAGCTTATAGTTAGAACTGGGAGTGTTTCTCTGTTGAAGGGGGGTAAATGAAAGCAGGAAAGAAGATGGTTACAGTTGTGATTTGTTTTTGCCATCAGGGTTTTATCACTGGGACTGGGTACTTGCATGACTCAACCACTCTCAGCACTCAGTTTTTTTTTAAAGAGGGTGAGAGACTGAGAGGAATAGGAAGTCAGAGAGGGGAGGCCGGGTGGTGGCTCCCCTGGTTGAAGGCACATGTTACAATGCGCAAGGACCCAGGTTCAGGCCCCCAGTCTCCACCTGCAGGGGGGACAACTTCTCAAGTGGTGAAGCAATATTGCAAGGTGTCTCTCTATCTCTCTCCCTCTCTACCTTCCCCTCTTGATTTCTGGCTGTCTCTATCCAATAAAGATAATAAATTTTAAAAAAAAGAAAAGAAAAGAAAGACAGAGAGAAAGAGAGATAGCTAGTAGGGCACCAAAGTAAAACCCTGTGGTGAGGGGGAGGGTGGACATTCGGCCGCCCAGGGTGGTGGGCTGGGGGGGGTGGAGGGGCGGGGGTGGGAGGGGACACAGTCTTTTGGTGGTGGGAATGGTGTTTATGTACACTTATAGTAAAGTGTAGTCACATAAATCACTAGTTAATATGAAGGGGGGAAAATTAATTGTATGTCTCGAAGTTTTTAAAACACAGACTGAGTCTTTTTAATATATAGGCTGTGTATTTGATATGCAGACTCTCTCAAAAGCCTAGACCAAGTAGATCAGAGGCAACCAGTGGCACAGTTATTTACAAGATACTGGGTACTATACAGCAAACCCTAACAAAAGGACTTTTCAAAGTTAACCCAATTACCAAATAATGTGATGATAACATTAACTATCGATAGTCTTTTGGAACCCTAAGACAGCAGGAAACTTACATCTCCACTATAGAGCCTATATTTCCCCCAGTCCTGGAACCTTAGGGTGGGGCCCACTTTCCCGCATGCCTCTCCCAACCCATAGCAAATAACATCGCAACCTAATCAATGCAACGACTGCCACCTCAACATGCTTCAGCTCAGACTGTGTACAGAGACTTCAGGTGTGGAATGACAACCCTTCAGCTTCATTACTCGGGTGAGACCTTTCCTTTCATAGTATTCTCTAATTCCATCCCAGGTGGATCACTTTCCAACAAAGTCCCAAAACCTAGATATAGACCAGGTTCTGTGAGAGAGAGCATATATTCACACGTATCCATAAACTAGTGCAAAATATATACCTGAAAGCAGAAGTACACTAGAGTTTGCAGTGAGTAACCCCCCCCCCCCAACACTTCCTCTCCACTATCCCAACCTTTGGGTCCATGATTGCTCAACAATTTGTTTGGTTTTGCATGTTAACTCTCTTTTCAGCCACCAGGTTCCAGATGCCATCAGGATGCCGGCCAGGCTTCCTTGGACTGAAGACCCCACCAATGTGTCCTGAAGCTCCGCTTCCCCAGAGACCCACCCTACTAGGGAAAGAGAGAGGCAGACTGGGAGTATGGATCGACCAGTCAACGTCCATGTTCAGCAGGGAAGCAATTACAGAAGCCAGACCTTCCACCTTCTGCAACCCACAAGGACCCTGGGTCCATGCTCCCAGAGGGATAGAGAATGGGAAAGCTATCAGGGGAGGGGGTGGGATATGGAGATTGGGTGGTGGGAATTGTGTGGAGTTGTACCCCTCCTACCCTATGGTTTTGTTAATTTATCATTTCTTAAATAAAAAATAAATTTAAAAAAAAGAAAAGAGAGACAGCTGCAGTAATGCTTCACCTTTCTTGAAACTCCTCCCCTGCAGGTGGGAACCAGGGGCTTGAACCCGCGTCCTTGTGCATGATCACTTGTGTGCTCTATTGAGTGTGCCACCACCTGGCCCTAAATAAGGTATCCTTTGTACCTTTTGGGTTGTCAGAAGTCATGACACATTTTTTGCGTAGGAAAACATCGAGAGAGGGGCCAAGAAGTAGCACACCTAGTTAAGTGCCACACATTAATTACAGTGTGCAAGGTCCTAGGTTCAAGCCCCTGGTCTCCACCTGCAGGAGGAAAGCTTCATGAGTGGTGAAGGAGTGTTGCAGGTACCAGTTTCTTTCTCTCTGTCCCCCCTCTTCTCAATTTCTCTCGGTCTCTATCCACTAAGAAATAAAATAAAATAATAAAAAAGCAGATTGATTATCTCATAACTTTTCCAACAGCCCAATACTTACTTTTAAAAGGAAGGGGAAGAACTTTTTTAAAAGGGGGGCTTCATGCCTACTGGGTTTCACTGCTTCCAATGAACATTTTCCCCCCAAATAGAAGGTGAAAGAGGAAAGAGACACCACAGCACTGCGCCACCACTCGTGAGGTTCCCACACTGCATGGTGCTACGATGTGGTAGCCAGGGCTTCGAGCTCAGGTCTTCAGGTGTGGTAAACGGAGTACTCTACCAGGTGCGCTAGCTCCCAGCCCCAGTTTCTCAGTCTTTTTGCACAACTATTTTCAGTGCATCACAACCAAGTTAGTTAGCCACAGGACTGACAAAAGACAGGTCAGGTAGGTGGAAGATAGCTCACCTAGTAGAGCACCCATTTAAAAATGCACAAAGACCCAAGTTCGAGCTCCGAAACACCAAATGGGTGCATCTGCAAAGGGGGAAGCTTAACAAACGTTAGAACAGTGCTGCAGGGAGTTGGGCGGTAGCTCAGCGACAGGTTAAGCGCACGTAGCACAAAGCACAAGGACCAGCATAAGGATCCCGGTTTGAGCCCCCGGCTCCCCACCTGCAGGGGAGTCATTTCACAGGCGGTGAAGCAGGTCTGCAGGTGTCTATCTTTCCCTCCCCCTATCTGCCTTCCCCTCTTCTCTCCATTTCTTTCTGTTCTATCTTAAAAAAAAGAAAAAACGAACAGTGCTGTGGAGTCTTTCTTTCTTTGTTTTTTTTTTTTTTTTTTTTTTGGTGAGGCTCAGTGTCTGCACCAAAAATCCACTACTCCTGGAGGCTATTTTTTTCCCTTTTGTTGCCCTTTTTTTTTAATCTTTGTTGTGGTTATTATTATTGTTACTGACATCATTGTTGTTGGCTAGGACAGAAAGAAATTGAGAGGGGAGGGGAAGACAGAGAGGAGAAGAGAAAGATAGACACCTGCAGACCTGCTTCACCATCCATGAATCGACTCCCCTGCAGGTGGGGAGCTGGGGGCTCAAACCGGGATCCTTATGCTGATCCATGTGCTTTGCGTCATGTGTGATTAACCCGCTGCGCTACCTCCCGGCCCCCCTTTCCTTCTTTCTGTTTCTCATCTATCAAAGAGAGAGAGAATACACTAGGAGCAATGGAATCATGCCTGCACACAGTTCTAGAGAAAACTCTGGTATCAATGAGAAAAAAAACAGAGAAACGGTAGATTGGCCAAGTTTAGGTGAAGTATAGCCATGGCCAATAAGCCATGCTGTGAATCCAAAGGAAGCAAATACACCTATCCAAAGAGACTGCCGTACACCCACGTTCAGTGAAACATGATTTGTAATAGTTCACACTCGGAAGCAACGCAGATGCCCACAGACAGATGAGTGACTGAGAAAGTTGTGATCTATATACACAGTGGAATACTGCTCAGCTATTTAAAGTGGTGAAGTCTCTTTGGCCTCATCTTGGATGGAACTTGCAGGCATCGTGTTAAATGAGATAAGCCAAAGAAAAGGAGGGTGAATGTCAGATGGTCTCACTCACAGGTGGAAGTTAAGAAACAAGGACTGAAAGAAAAAGCACAAAGTGAGACTTGGCCTGGGTGTGGGGGGACTGCACCTGCAAAGCAAAGAACTTGGGAAGCAGGGGAAAGGGAGAGGATAGGGTAGAGGGCTTTGATGCCCCGGTGCACAGTGGTCGAAAAGGACCTAAGTTGATGGTGAGAGTATTTTGCAGACACCTAGCACAGGGAGATAAGAAATTGTACCCATGTGTCAACAGTGGTGCTGTAGAACACCATCCCCTCAAAAAAAAAATGATTTCAAAAGAAAAGAAGAAGTACTGGGAATCAGGTGGGTAGCGCAGCAGGTTAAGCGCAGGTGGCACAAAGCACAAGGACCTGAGTAAGGATCCCGGTTCGAGCCCCCAGCTCCTCACCTGCAGGGGAGTCGATTCACAGGCAGTGAAGCAGGTCTGCAGGTGTCTATCTTTTTCTCCCCCTTTCTATCTTTCCCTTCTCTCTCCATTTCTCTCTGTCCTAACAACAACAACATCAATAACAATAATAATAACTACAACAATATGACAGCAAGAACAACAAAAGGGAATAAATAAATAAATAAATAAATAAATAAAAGTTAAAAAGAAAAGAAGAAATACTATGGAAACAGAAAGGGCCCTGTCTCGATGACAAATGTGCCTCTCCACTGTCAGCCACTGGGGTAGGGATGGGGGGACAGCAGTCACAGCTGGTGAAGGATGTGACTATCCTAGAAGCTCAAATACTGGGTGTCTATGTCTGCATTTGGTGAGGAGAGGGTGTTTTAGGGTCTCAGTGGAAATCATTATGAAGCCAGAAAGAGCCAGAGTGATTTCCCAGTCTTCCTTTCTGCTTCTTCAGTAACATGGTTTTGAAAATTCTTTCCCAGAAAAGGCCTTTCAATGAACTTGGGAAATGTCTGACGCTTCTGCCCCTTTTAACTTAACTCTTCAGGACTGAGAATGTGGAGTGGGGGGCAGGGAATAGGAGGTGGGGAAGAGTGACTCTCATAAAAGGACATATGCTAGGTAGATTTTAATATTTGTATATCTATTGTGTGTGTATATATATATATTATATATGTGACTTTTTAAAAAGATTTTGGTTTTCTTAGAATTTATATTATATGTTTGTCTTCGAGATAGGAAGAGAAGAAAACATACCTGCAGCACTACTCCAATGCTCATGAAGCCCCACCCCATGGTAGGGACTGGGGGGCTTGAACCAGTGTCCTTGCACATGGTAACATATGTGCTTTACTGGGTATGCCACCACTCAAGCTCTGAAAGATCTTTTTCTTTTTTTCATTTTCATGAGACAGAGATAGACAGATGTATGACCAGTAGATAGGTAGACAGACAGATGGACCACAACACTGCTCAGCTGCTCTGGCATAAGGGTGGACCAGGGATTGAATCCGGAACCTCTGGAGCCACAGGCATGCAAGTCCTGTGTATTGCCACTGAGTTATCTCTCCTGCCCACCCCTTTCCCTGTGAAGTACAGGCCCTACCTCCCAATTCTTTTCTTGAGCTAGGGGTGGAAAATTCCATAAGGCTGAACTGGCGCCATGCCTGCTAAGTGTCTGGCCAGCTGGGATCCTGAAACACCTTGAGTCTGCAAGCCGTGCCCACTGACGAGCACTCCAGACGACTGAGGGGGTTCTGTGTGGGAGGGAACAAAATAGCTTTCATTAGGAAGAATTTCAGAACACGTCTCAATAGAAAGTGCAGGCAGCAGCTCTGCGTTGCTGAGTGTTTTCAGCCAAAAATGCTGGAGAGAGAGGGATCATGTGTCCTCTCGCTCTGATCCCGTGGGCACATCTCTCCCTGGCTAACCACCTGCCAGTCTGTCACATCCCAGTTTTCCTTCCACCCGGATGTCACTGTCCGTGCTGGGGATTCCATCTGGCCGCAGCATGCCACTATCCCTCAACTTCCATTATTTGGGGCCATATGCCAGAGCCAAGGAATGATCTGGTCTGGGTCTCTCTCTCTCTCTCTCATAAAAATTAATAAATTGAAAAATAGAAGGGACCCCCCCACACCTACAATCAATCAAATTTTGACAAAGGCACCCAAAACATCAAATGGGAAAAAAAAAGTCTATTCAACAAAATGGTGTTGGGAAAATTGGGTTGAAGGATACAGAAGAATGAAACTGGATCACCAAATTTCATCATATACTAAAGTTAACTCCAAATAGATCAAAGATATAGAAGTTACACTAGAAACCATCAAATACTTAAAAGGGCTACCCCAGTAGAACTCTCTTCCATGTAAGTTTTTGCAACATCTTCACCAATTAAACTTATACTTACTAAGGGAAAAAAAAAAAAAGATGACTCTGAGTTCAAGACCCTGGCTACCACATGGAGTATCTGCATCTGGAAACTTCATGAATGATAAAGCAGGAGATTTTTCTCTGTCTCTCATGAGCTATCTTAAGGGGGGGGGAGAAAGAGTTCACCAGGAGTAAAGGAATTATGTGGGCACGGAGCCCCAGTGATGATGATGATGATGATAATGGTGATGATGATGGTGATGATGCTGATGATGATGCTGCTGCTGCTGATGATGATGCTGATGCTGATGATGATGATAAAGGGGGGGGGGCGATGGTTTCCCAAAGATGATCACATCTTAGTCTCTGAAACCAATGATTCTGCTACTCTACCCAGCAAGGGGCCATATGAGATATGATTATGGTAAGGGTTTTGCAATAAGATTCTAGACTCTCGGGCTGGCCAGTGGTGCACCTGGTTGAGCACATGTATTACAATGCTCAAGGACCCAGGTTCAAGCCCCCAGTCCCCACCTGCAGGGGGAAAGCTTTACAAGCGGTGAATCAGGGCTGTGTCTCTCTGTCTCTCTCCCTCTCTATCAACCCTTCCCTCTTGATTTCTGGCTGTCTCTATCCAATAAATAAAGATAACAATAAATAAATAAAATATTCTAGACTCTCCAGGTGGGACCAATATAATTGCAGAGGCCCTCCAAAGTGAGATAAGAGGCAGGGGCAGCAGAAACAGAGGCAGTGTGATGGCAAAAGCAGGATCAGAGTGATCATACATCAAAAGAAAGACTCAGCCAGCCACCACCAACTTGAAGGCTGAGGAAGGGGCCCTGAGCCAAGGAATGCAGGCAGCTTCTTGGAGCAGTGAGGATACGGAAATCGAGTTTCCCCTAGAGCATCTAGTGGGGAGGGAGGGAATCCCTGATATCTTAGTTTTTAGCCCAGTGCAAACCCAACTCCAGAATTCTGACCTTCAGGATTGTGAGAGAAAGACAGCTGGACTGTTTTAGAGATACTGAGTCTGTGCAACGGACTACAATAGCCATACAAGCAATATTCTGCTTATTAGGGCATGGTCACTGTCTGGCCCTCTTCTTCTTTTTGCCTCCAGGGTTATTTCTGGGGCTTGGTACCTGCACCATGAATCCACTGCTCCTGGAGGCTATTTTTTTTCCTCTTTTGTTGCCCTGGTTGTTTTATAGTTGTTGTAGTTATTATTATTGTTTTTATTGCTGTTGTTGTTGTTGGATAGGACAGAGAGAAATGGAGAGAGGAGGGGAAGACAGAGAGGAGGAGAGAAAGACAGCCACCTGCAGACCTGCTTCACTGCCTGTGAAGCAACTCCACTGCAGGTGGGGAGCCGGGGGCTCGAACCGGGATCCTTATGCTGATTATTGCGCTTTGCACTTTGGCCCTCTTCTTCCTGAGCATTCTACTTTTACTGAATTCTCTTCCCTTACGTCCATTCATTCTACCTGCAGGAAGGCCAGAATTCACTCTTAGAGGAGCTAAGAAAGTCAGAGAACCAAGGCAGGGGACTGGTTAGACACAGGCTTAGATAATGGAGACAAGCACACAGTGACAAGGAAGATCAAATCCAGTGACGTTAGCTGGATTTTAAAGATAGAGAGAGGGGCTGGAGGCAGGTGCACAGAGATATCCCCATGCTCGAGGGCCTGTGTTTAAGCAGCTGGTTCCCACTTGCAGTGGCGGGGGGGACTTCAGGAGTGATGGAGCAGTGCGCTTCATATGTCCCTCCTCTTCTTCCCCCTCTGCCTCCCCCCTCCTCCTCCACATTCTTCCATATATCTGTGTGTGTGTGTGTGTGTGTGTGTGTGTGTGTGTGTGTGTGTGTGTGTGTGTGTGTGTGTGTGTCTCTCTCACACAATCTCTCTGCCTCTCTATAAAAAAATGGCTACTGGGAAAGGTGCAATAGTGACAGTACTAAACCTTAGTGATAATCTTGTCATGGTGGCAAGTAAATAAATTACAACTGACAAGATAAGACCTGAGGCATGCAGGGCCTGAGACCTAGAGCCTGAGGGTCTCCTGATGTCCTCTGCTCAAGCGCAGGGGTCTCTCTAAGCCCTGGCGTGGTATTCAGCTACAAGAGTCACCACAGAGGCCCCAGATTCCTGCACAGATAGGAGAGAGGAAAGAGGGAGGCTGGGAAAGGATGTTGGGTTTCCACAGTAGGGTGGAAGCCACACATCTGACAAGAAAAACACCTTATAAGGAATTCCTATAGCTCAACACCAACAAACCACATAACTCAATAAAAAAGGTTGGTAAAAGATCTGCAAAGTTTTCTAAAGAAGAGAGACATGTGAAGAAATATTCTACTTCCCTTTTCATAGAGAAATGCAAATTAAAACCTCAATTAAATACCACCTCACACCTGTATGAATGGTTTGTGTCAACAAAACAGGAGACGACATATATTGGTGACAATGTGGAGATAAAAAGGAAACTGTTACACCATTTGGGGGGGTGTGCAAATTGGTGTAGCCATTATGGAGAACAATATAGAGAATCCTGGAAAAATTAGAAATGGAAATACAGGGAGTCAGGCGGTAGCAGAGTGGGTTAAGTGCAGGTGGCGCAAAGTGCAAGGACCAGTGTAAGGAAGCCAGCTTTACACCTGCAGGGGAGTCACTTCACAAGCGATGAAGCAGGTCTGCAGGTGTCTATCTTTGTCTCCCCCTCCACTCTCCATTTCTCTCTGTCCTTTCCAACAACGACATCAATAACAACAACAATAATAACTACAATAAACAACAACAAAGGCACCAAAAGGAAATAAATAAATATTTTTTAAAAAAGAAATGGATAAACATTATAACCCAGCAATACCACGTCTAGACATTTACTCAAAGTACATGAAAACACTAATTCAAAGAGACATTTGTATCCCTATGTCCATAACTGCTTTATTCACAAATGCCAAGGCGTGGAAGTAGCTTAAAGGCTCATCTACAAATGACTGGATAAAGAAGTACGGGACAGGGGCAGGGGAGTGACACACCTGACTGAGCACACATATTACAATACAATTTGGACCCAAGTTCAAATCCCTAGTCCCCACCTGCAAGGGGGAGGGAGCTTCACAAGCAGTGAAGCAGTGCTACAGGTGTCTATCTCTCTCCACTATCCTCTCCCCCACCCTCAATTTCTGTCTGTATCCAAAATAAACATATAAATAAAACATGATGACGTGTAATCTATGGAGTAGTACTCTGCAATTGTGTGTGTTTGTGTGTGTGTGTGTGTGTGCATGTGTGTGTGTGTGTCACTGTGTCCTTTGGGACGAAATGGGTGGAACTGGAGGTGACTATGTTTAACGAAATAAGTAAAGAGATGAAGGACAACTACAGGATGGTCTAACTCATATGTGGAATCTAGATAAATGGAAAACATGAACTTCAATAAGGAAGGACAGAAGAAAGAGAGGAAGGAGGGAAGGAGGGAAGGGACGGAGGGAGGGAAGGCTGAAGAAAAAAGAAGGAAGGGAAGGTCGGGCGGTAGCGCAGCTGGTTAAGAGCACGTAGCGCAAAGCGCAAGGACCAGCATAAGGATCCCGGTTCAAGCCCCTGGCTCCCCACCTGCAGGGGGTCGCTTCACAGGTGTTAAAGCAGGTCTGCAGGTGTCTGTCTTTCTCTCCCCCTCTCTGTCTTCCCCTCCTCTCTCCATCATTTCTCTCTGTCCTATCCAACAATTAATGACATCAACAATAACAATAATAACCACAACAAGGCTACCACAACAAGGGCAACTAAGTGGGGGAAAACGGCCTCCAGGAGCAGTGGATTCATGGTGCAGGCACTGAGCCCCAGCAATAACCCTGGAGGCGAAGAAGAAGAAGAAGAAGAAGAAGAAGAAGAAGAAGAAGAAGAAGAAGAAGAAGAAGAAGAAGAAGAAGAAGAAGAAGAAGAAGAAGAAGAAGAAGAAGGGGGAGGGGGAGGGGGAGGGGGAGGGGGAGGGGGAGGGGGAGGGGGAGGGGGAGGGGGAGGGGGAGGGGGAGGGGGAGGAGGAAGGACGGAAGGTAGCCAAACAGCCTTAAGTCTTTGTGAGAACTATAATGGTTATCCCTGTGGGTGGGGGCAGGGAGACTTTGGTGGTGGGTGCGGTTTGGAACAGTCCCCTTAGAATCTTGCCGACCTTTATGAAATCACTAATAGCTAGTGTGAAAAAGAACTGAAGCCAGAAACCATATGGAATTCTCTTCAGCTTCCTTTTAGTGTAAAGCCAGCCAGCTCTTGCTTTTGCTCGCTTTCTTGCTCTTTCATCCAGAAGAGTCTGAAGAGAGGGAAAGGCAACATCTGTCTTCTGATAGGAATGGCCATCCCAGCTTGGGGGAGCAGGTCTTAAACCCCTGGGCAGGTCAGTGGAGAAGTACCTTCCTTGGGCCATGAGCAACAGAGCAAGATACAAACACTCTGTGGAGAAGGAAGGTTTTGTTCTTGTGGGTTTTTTTTTTTTTTTTTTTTTTGGTCCTGTGAGCTCCTTCTTTCTTCTCCTCCTCTTCCTTCTTTTTAATAGAGACAGAAAGACAGAGAGTGAATGAGATCACAGCATTGAAGCTTCCTTCAATGTAGTGAGGTCCAGGCTCAAACCTAGGTGGTGCACGAGGGCAAAGCAGTTCACTAACTTTATGACCACTATGGGCTATTTTGCCAACCTTCCTTCAAGCTTTTAAAGGACGATTCTGAGCCCTCCTGAGCTAAAGTTCTATCTTGGTGGGAAGTTGGACACATTAGCAGGTAATGCTTCCCCCCCCCCCACACACACACACACACACACTTTGGGAAACTTCAAAGCACCCAAGCATTAGGACTCAGTTAATTCCTGGAAGAAATTGGTCATGCCAACAGAACTCTTCCAGCTCATAGCACAAGCCCCATCAACTGGCTCTGCCATGCAGACAATTGGCAGTGTGTCCAGTGAGAAAACTGAACTACTAAAAAAAAAAAAAAAGAAGAAAAGAAAAAGGCCTGGAGAGAGAAATGTGTTACGTTCAGATAGTACCAACTCACTTGGGGGAGGGGAAGCTTATAAAAATGGTTCCATGAAAATGAGCTGAGTATCTCCCCACCTGCAAGGGGACGAAGCCAATCAGCGGGTGTGTCTACCTTTCTCTCTCCCTCTCTATCTCCCCCTACACTCTCAATTTCTCTCTGTCCTATCCAATAAAATGGAAAAAAAAATGAGCTAAGTATCTTAACAGAGCCAGACCTCATCCCCAAAGCTCAAGACCCGTTCCCCCCCCATCGTTATTTAAAATAGCAAAGAAAAGGGGAGTCGGGTTGTAGCGCAGCGGGTTAAGCGCAGGTGGCGCAAAGCACAAGGACCGGCATAAGGATCCCGGTTCGAACCCCAGCTCCCCACCTGCAGGGGAGTCGCTTCACAGGCGGTGAAGCAGGTCTGCAGGTGTCTATCTTTCTCTCCTCCTCTCTGTCTTCCTCTCCTCTCTCCATTTCTCTCTGTCCTATCCAACAATGACAACAACAATAATAACTACAACAATAAAACAACAAGGGCAACAAAAGGGAATAAATAAATAAAATAAATATTAAAAAAATGAAAAACAAAAAAAAATAGCAAAGAAAAGTAGGGAGCTGGACAGTGGTGTAGCCAGTAGTGTGCACACATTATCAAATTCAAGTCCCGGTCCCCACCAACGGGGAGAAGCGCGGTGGGGCAGTGCTGCAGACATCTTTCCTCTCTGTCTCTACTTCTCATCCTCTATTGGGAAATAATAGAACACTGAGAGCAGTGGTTGTGCAGGCACTGAGCCCCAGAAATAACCATGGTAGCTGAAAAGAAAGGAAGGGGAAGGGAAGGGAGGGAAGGGGAAGGGGGGGAGAGAAGGGGAGAGGAGAGAATGAAAGAACTTAAAAAAAAACAGAGGGGCTGGGCAGTAGCGTAGGTTAAGCGCACATAGCACAAAGCTCAAGGACACTGGCATCCCGGTTCAAACCCCCAGTTCCCACCTGCGGGGGGGGAGTCGCTTTGCAAGCGGTGAAGCAGGTTTGCAGGTGTCTGTCTTTCTCTCCCCATCTTCCCCTCCTCTCTCCATTTCTCTCTGTCCTATCCAGCAACAACGATAGCAAGAATAACAATAACCACAACAATGATAAACAACAAGGGCAACAAAAGGGGGAAAAATGGCCTCCAGGAGCAATGGATTCGTAGTGCAGGCACTGAGCCCCAGCAAGAACCCTGGAGGCAAAAAAATAAAAGGAAAGAAAATATGACCAATTACAAAGAGGTCTCAAAACCTTTAGATTGACTTTGGCATATCTCTACTGATCTTGCCCATCCCTCTCAAAAAGAATCCCACCACTCTTTTCCTTCCTATCTCTTTTGCCCTCCCCTCCTACACTTGGCACTGAAGGCACTGAAGAGGTCTAAACCCGTGAAGAAACCAACACGGGGGGGGGGGGGTAAGCATTTCAAGAGCAAGGAAGCAGGTCAGCAGGTATTTTATCTTTCTCTCCCTCTCTATCTCCCAGTCCCCTCTCAATTTCTCTCTGTCCTAATAAAAATGAGAAAAAAATGGCCACCAGGAGTGCTGGATTCATAGTACAGGAACCAAGCCCCAGAAATAACCCTGGTGGTAAAACAAACAAACAAACCAAGAGAAATAAACAGTTTCCCTAATAGGAGGAGGTCATGCCAAACAACACAAGAAGTTTTTCCACTTGATGCATTGTGGAGTCTGGCCTGGGAGTGAGTGGTTTTCTTATTATTGTTGTTGTTGCTGTTTTGGTTTGGTGGGCTGTATTTGTTTGTCTGTGGATCAGATGAAATGAATGAGACACTTGCACCACACTGCCTGGGCTGTCACTTGGAAAAGGTGAAGGCTCTCCAGCCTACCTCACATGAAGCCATACCTGTGTTTCCCCACAGATAAAGGAGCCACCACAAGGGGGTCGGGCAGTAGCGCAGTAGGTTAAGCGCACTTGGCGCAAAGTGCAAGGACAGGCATAAGGATCCCGGTTCAAGCCCCCGGCTCCCCACCTGTAGGGAAGTCACTTCACAGGTGGTGAAGCAGGTCTGCAGGTGTCTATCTTTCTCTCCCCCTCTCTGTCTTCCCCTCCTCTCTCCATTTCTCTCTGTCCTATCCAACAACTACAACATCAACAACAATAATAACCAGAACAAGGGCAACAAAAGGGGGTTAAAAATGGCCTCCAGGAGCAGTGGATTCATCGTGCAGGCACTGAGCCCTAGCAATAACCCTGGAGGTAAATAAATAAATAAATAATAAAAAGGAGGCACCACAAAGTGCTTGTGTGCTTAATGAGGACCTGTAAAAACATCCAAGGTGACAGGTATAGCAGTTTTACTCACTCTTCACCAGATTGAGGTCTTGGGGGGCCAGGTGGTGGCGCACCTGGTTGACCACACGTTACAGTGCACAAGGACCTGAGTTCAAGCCCCTGGTCCCCACCTGCAGGGGGAAAGCTTCACAAGAGGTGGAGCAGGGCTGTGGGTGTCTCTGTCTCCCTCTCTATCTCCCCCTTCCTTCTCGATTTCTGGCTGTTTCTATCCAAATAATAAATAAAGATAATCAAAAAAAAGACAGGTCTTCAAGCCAGGTGGTGGCAGAACCAGTAGAGCGTACAAGTTACCATTTGAAAGGACTGAGGTTCAAGCCCCTAGTCCCCACCTGCAGGGAGGGAGCTTCAGAAGTGTTGAAGCAGTACTACAGGTGTCTCTCTTTCTCTGTCCCTCTCTATCTCCCCCTTCCCTTTCGATTTCTCTCTGAGTCTATCCAATAAATAAATAAGTATTTGAAAATATACAGATCTTGGGGGCCAGGAGGTGGCTCACGCAGGCATAGCATACAGAGGACCATGAAGAAGGTCCTAGGTTCAAGCCCTGCCCCCCCACCTGCAATGAGAAAGCTTCATGAGCAGTGAAGCAGTGCTACTGGTCTCTCTCTCTCTCTCTCTCTCTCTCTCTCTCTCTCTCTTTCTCTCTCCCTCCCCCCTCTCTCTCTCCCTCCCTCCCTCCCTCCCCACTGTCCCCCTTCTCTCTCAATTTTTCTCTCTCTCCAACATAAATTAATTAATAAAACATTCTTAAAAGTCATGAAAAAAGAACCTCCAAAAATTAAAAAGCGGGTCTTGGGGACTGAAAAGTGGTCAGGTAGAACAAACAGATTTCCATGCACAAGGACATGAGTTCAAACCCCTGGCCACCATGTGGGAGCACCTTTGCAGGGAGGGGGGGAGCTTCACAGTCAAACAGTGCTTCTGTATCTTGCCTTTTCTCTGTCACCATATCTCTCCGTCTCTCGCCCTCTACCGAAAAGAAAAAATGACCACAAGGATGGTAGAGTTGTGCAAGCACTGAGCCTCAGCAATAACCCTGGTGGCAATAAGAGGAAGAGAAGGAGGAGGAGAAGGAGAAGAAGGAGGAGAAGACGGAATACAGGTCTTGAGATCATCCAAGACACTCTGCATACACTTCCCAGGTCCTGGCATCCTTTGCTGAAGCCCTTCACATAAAGATGTTAGGTCTCTGGTGAAATACTATGCAGCTATGAAAAATAATGGATTCACCTTCTTTATTTACCTCATCTTGGGTGGAGCTTGAAGGAAGAATATTATGTGAGATAAGCCAGAAAGAGAAGGGTGGATATAGGATGATCTCATTCATAGACAGAACTTGAGAATGGACAGAAGGGGAGACATAAAGCAGAACTTGTCCTGGATTTGGTATATTGCACCAGAGTAAAAGACTTGGCGGGGGGAGGGGGAGAGTTTTCAAGTCCTGTTGCACCATGGTGGAGGAAGACCTAGGCTGGGGGTGAGAGTGTTTCTCAGAAAACTGAGCAATGTTACACGTGTACCGATGACTGTATTTACTGTTCATTGTAAACCATTAATTCCCCCAATAAAAAGGCTTTTTTCATAATTGTTTTTCTTTTTTTAAAAATTTTATTAATTAATTATTTATTCCCTTTTGTTGCCCTTGTTGTTTTATTGTTGTAGTTATTATTGTTGTTGTTGTTGTTGGATAGGACAGAGAGAAATGGAGACAGGAGGGGAGACAGAGAGGGGGAGAGAAAGATAGACACCTGCAGACCTGCTTCACCGCCTGTGAAGCGACTCCCCTGCAGGTGGGGAGCCGGGGGCTTGAACCGGGATCCTTACGCCACTGGTCCTTGCACTTTGTGCCATGTGCACTTAACCCGCTGGGCTACCGCCCAACTCCCTTGTTGTTGTTTTTTTAAAGATGTTGTGTCTCAGAGATCTGCAAGAACTCTGCACTCCTTTGTGGAGTCTCACTGTCCCCTGGGAAAGTGGGAAGCACCAGACCATCCTTGCACACTTCTGGGCAGCCTGAAGCATCTACAGCCTAACCAAAGCTGTCAGGAAAAGGCAGAAATATGACTTCCTGCAGCTGAGGAACTCCACAGGCAATAAAAGTAAGACGGGAAAGAATTGTAGGAAATCATTAACAGCCGGTGTGAGTGTGCGCTACAGTGCAGAGACAATAGGTAACCCACGTGCCCCTGAGCCCACTGGTGAACTCTCCAGACCCTGCCATGCTAGAAACCTGTGCTCACTCTTCTCAACAGATGATCCTGCTGCCACAAAACCACAGCAGACAAACCTTCTCCCAAGACCTTTAAACTTCACACTTTCTCCACTGAAACACACCGTTTCCCAATCAGCTCTGTACAAAGACATTTGACTTGCCATTGCCATTTGGTGTTTTCGTTGTTGTTTGTTCGTTATTTTTGAAATAGGGAGCTGGGCGGTGGCACACCCAGTTAAGCACATATAATACTAAGTGAGAGGACGGGTTCAAGCATCCAGTTCCCCACCTGCAGGTGGGGGATGTTTCTTGAGTGAAGCAAGGCTGCAGGTATCTTTCTTTCTGTCTTTCTCTGTCTCTCTCTCTGTCTCTCTCTCTAGCTCCCCTTCCTCTCTCAATTTCTCTCTGTTCTATCCAATAACAAATAATAAAATAAGGAAAGAATGGCCGCCAGGAGCAGTGGATTTGTTGAGCAAGCAGCAAGCTCAAGCAATAACATTGGAGATGCGGAGGAGGGGGACCACAGTCTAGTCAGGTTGAGGAATCATGAGCAAAGGGTAGTGGGGGGAAGAAAGAGAAAAGTTGATAAAATTTAGTAGTGTGTCCACTACAAGGGGGCTGGGAGATGGTTCACCTGGGAGTGTACACACTTTGCCATGCATAAAGAGCCGAATTCGAGCCCCTGGCCACCACATGGGAACACCTGCACGGAAGGAGCCTCCCAAGCAGTAGAGTGGGTGTTGTGGAATCTCTCCTTCACTCTCTCTCCTTCTCTCTCTCTCTCCTTCTCTCTCTCTCTCTCCTTCTCTCTCTCTCTCTCTCTCTCTCTCTCTCTCAGTAGCAGAGGAGGCGGAACCCCAGGAATAACCCTGGTGACAAACGCTGGTCTGTCTGAAAACCCAATACATTATGGGTAAGGGAAGAGCCTTGAAATGTGTCCTCTGGGGGGGTCGGGCAGTGGCGCAGTGGGTTAAGCGCATGTGGCGCAAAGCGCTAAGACCGGCGTAAGGATCCCGGTTCGAGCCCCCGGCTCCCCACCTGCAGGGGAGTCACTTCACAGGCGGTGAAGCGGGTCTGCAGGTATATGTCTTTCTCTCCCCCTCTCTGTCTTCCCCTCCTCTCTCCATTTCTCTCTGTCCTATCCAACAACGAACGGCATCAATAATGGCAATAATAATAACCACAAAGAGGCTACAACAACAAGGGCAACGAAAGGAGGAGAAATGGCCTCCAGGAGAGGTGGATTCATGGTACAGGCACCGAGCCCAGCAATAACCCTGGAGGAAAAAAAAATGTGGCCTCTGCATGCAGCACCCGGCACTAGTCCATCCAGCCCTCTGCAGACACAGTACCAAGCAGATGGTCCTTTTAGAGGCAAGTGCTTTGGCCAGAGACCACACACAGACTTCTCCGGCTATTGGACCTTCTCCCAGAACACAGGGCATCTGACTGGGGTGCTTCTCCCCGAAATGCAGTACTCAGCCTTCCCCATTCATCATGAAACTTATCTGAAGGCAAGAAGACCCAGAGCCTAGTTTTTCAATCCGACCACACACGACTAGGAATAGATAGATCAGCAACAGCCAAATGGAGAGGGAGTTGTTAGGTTACTGTCACAGTCAGGGACGTGATTCTTGGCTCAGCCATGCAGGGCACCCTTTGGGGCTTGATTGGAAGCGAGGAAATCAACCAGCAAGGGTCTGTGTTTCCTTTCTGCCAGTTTGCTTTTGTCTGTGGCTCTGTGGCCACTGGCACACAAAAGACTTCACCTGCCTACCAGCAAGCCCTGGGAGAAGTAATGACAGCCCGCCACCAAGGGCTCCCTGCCTGCCAAGTCCTGCTTGAAGCACTCCACAGCCAACAGTGTGCTTAAGCCCTTCTGCAGGTCCAGGCAGGGGGCTACGGAGGAACAGACGGATAAGTCACTAGTTCAAGGTCATCTAGGGAGAAGCAAGGAACGTGAGCTTTGAACCTGGACATTATCCCTCCCCAGCCCACCTTTTACCCTCCACTCTGCAGGATTGAAGGACAAGTAAGTAGAGATGGCCTCTTTGTCCCAGTTACTTCTCTGGGAGTGTATGGGTTAGAGCCCTGTGAGACTTCAAAAGGCATCTGGCTCTGAACAGGTCAACATGACCCCAGAGTCTTCCTGAATCTCTGGCGAAGTCAAAGAAAGCTAAGAGATTTAGATTCCCAAGAGATATGTATCACAAAACTATGGCTGGAGCGTGTGGCCAGGGAGACAGCCTAATGCTTGTGCACAAAAACTTCCATGCCTGAGGCTTCAAAGTCCCAGGTTTAGTCATCATAAGCCAGAACTGAGCAGTGCTCTAGTTTAAAATAAATATATAAATTCATAAATACATACAAAAATAAATAAGTATATATATTTAGGGGTAAGGAACCAGGTGGTGGCATACCAGGTAGAATTTACACACTATATGCTCTAGGACCCAAGTTCAAGCCCCCAGTCCCCATCTGCAGGAAAGAATCTTCAAAAGTGGTAGAGCAATGCTGCAGCTTTCTTTCTCTCTCTCTCTCTCTCTCTCTCTCTCTCTCTCCCTCTCCCTCTCCCTCTCCCTCTCCCTCTCCCTCTCCCTCTCTCTTTCTGTTATTCTCACAGTCAAGTACGTGATTCTTGGCTCAGCCATGCAAGGCATCCTCTGGGGACTTGATTGGAAGTGAAAAAAATCAACCAGCAAGGGTGTCTCTGTCTCCCTCCCTCCCTCCCCCCCCTCTCTCTCTCTATATATATATGTATGTTACGTATTTCACTCACCCTCTGTCAGAAAGAATGAAAAAAAAGGGAAATGGCCACTGGAAATAGTGGAGCCATGCAGGCATAAAACCCCAGCAATAATCCTGGTGGGATGTTGAATATGGGCCCCAAATCAGATCGATGGGGTTTACAGTTAACGGTATTTATATAATTTACCCATATTTTGGAGCTACTCTCTTCCCTGATCCAGCTTTCTAGTCTTATTCCCAACTCTGACACCATCTCCCCAGACAATACCTTTAGCCCATCTGCATGTTAGTCGTTGGGTTCAAGCAATAATTAGTAAAGTCAGAGGCCCCTTGGAATATACCTAAAATAGACTTCCCAACTTTTCCCAAAATGGAGACCCCAAATTTCATCTGTTCTATTCTTACCAGTAGGTTCCTGATTATTAAATAATTTGTTCTGCTTTATATCTTAATGCTTTTTCAGCCACCAAGTTGCAGATGCTACCATGACACCAATTTGACTTCCCTGGGCAGACGATCTCAACAATGTGTCCTGGACCCTCACCTCACCAGAGCCCTTCCCCACTAGGGAAATACAGAAACAGCTGGGAGTATGGATAGACCTGCCAATGCCCATGTCCAGTAGAGAAACTATTACAGAAGCCAGACCTTCCACCTTCTGCACCCCATAATGACCCTGGGTCCATGCTCCCAAAGGGATAAAGAATAGGAAAGCTTCCAAAGGAGGGGATGGAATGCAGAACTCTAGTGGTGGGAATTGTGTGGAACTGTACCCCTCTTATCCAATGGACTTGCCATTCATAATTAAATTAATTTAAAAAGAGAGAGAAAAATAAGTGAATAAATAAAATTTTAATTACTGTTTGGAATTCACAGAAAAGAGAGAAGTGGCCCTAGCTCCTTCTCCCTCCAATAGTTTCTGACCATACCTTCAGCGTAACGGGAAAATAAAATACTGCTTTCAACATGCCCATTGTTGATTGCATGGCTCTGAAGATAGCCAAACCCAGTGCATATGGTTTGCCATGCACATGACCCAGGTTCAAACCTGGCCTCCACCATGGTAGAAGC
Organism: Erinaceus europaeus; assembly: GCF_950295315.1. NCBI lineage: Eukaryota > Metazoa > Chordata > Mammalia > Eulipotyphla > Erinaceidae > Erinaceus > Erinaceus europaeus. The sequence continues at coordinate 43,671,067 of NC_080185.1, forward strand.
TCCAGTGCTATAGTCTCAGTCTCTCTCTCTTTCTCTCTCTCTCTTCCTCCTCCTCCTCTTCTTCTTCCTCCTCTTCCTATTCTTCTACTATCTGAAAATATTGATCTAGAGTGATAAAGCCCCAGTGTTAAAAATCAAAAAAGAAGAAAAAAAGAAAGAAAGAAAAAGAAAGAAAGCCAAGCAGTGAAACAGCACAAAAACCTTTTCTCTTTGATCAAATAAGCTCACCTAACTTTCTCCTCCCCTATCTGATTCCACTTGGAGTCCTTTCCTCTCGGGCCTCAAGAATCCTAGTCTTTTGCCAAAACACAACCCTATGTGCTCAGCCTCCCCTCTAGAATGTTCCTGCTGCCTTGCTCACATGAAACCTGGCTTTGCCATGACAGCTCTCTCAGGTGGAGGCTGCGTATTTTCTTCTTCCTCCCTGTCCCCAAACCAGCTTCTCATACTATTTCCCCAAACTGAGAAACTCAACCATCTGGACTCCACCTCCTCCACTTCTCTCTCTTCCTCCCACTTCTCCCTCCCCCCCTCCCCCTTTAAGAATCGCCAAACCCTGTTGTTGAACACTGAAACATGTCATAGCTCCCTTCCCTTTTCTTCACTCTTACTGCCTCAGTGAAAGCTTTTTCTACTTCTTTCCTGGACTACAGAACTCGATATTTTTAGCTAGCTAACCTGGCTTCCAGTCACCCGACACCTGTCCTATCAGCCATGTTGTTATCACTGAATTTCTCACCAAGCACTGGGTAAAGCAATAGGAACGGAGTTGGATACCCTGGCCCTGACTTCTTGAGTCATATCCAAACCTAAGAAATACTGCCCCCTCTCTCTCATTCTGTGATAAACCCTTCCAGATTACTATCTCCATACCAGCATCCCCACCACCTTTTTTTTTTTTTTCCTTTATGAATCATTTAGATGGCAGCCATGTTCCTCTGGAGAATTCTACAAAATAGGCACAAGGCTCACAGATGAGGACCAGGACATTTGGTTACCTACCTCAGTTCACAAAGCAAATAGGTAACAGAGATGAGATTCAAGGCCAAGTCCGATGCTTGAGCCTGTGTTCTGTCTCCCATACTGGAAGGAAAACAACTGGAAGACTAGCAAGCTGGCAGAGACCCCTAGGATGATCCTAATTATAGTGATGGATATTGCAATTAACTCACTCCTTAGTGAGAGAAGAGACATGAGGGTTGTTTGGCTTTGTGAAAAGTGAATTTCACATGTGGAACAGAGGAATCTAGGAGGTGGTTTAGTGGGTACAGCACAGGACTTCCTGTGCATGGAGTCATAGGTTTGATCTGCATGACCACATGAGGACGACACAAGGGAACACTACAGATGGAATTGTGGGGCTGTGATGTTTCTCCTTCAAACGCTAACAGAGCAGGATGAAAATCAGATCAGGAAGTGACTTAGCCATAGAAAGCATTCTTCGCATATGTGAGGAGGACCTGGGTTCAATCTCCAGCATGACTTTTTATGGCTAAACAGTCTCTCTCAACTGAAAAAGCACTTGGTGACCGTCCCCAAATATTTGAAGGGTTGTTAAGTGAAAGAGGAAGCAAACAGATTCTGTGAGACTGCAAAGGCACGACTAGCTAGCTAGTCTGTGGTGGTACTTTAGCTCAAGAGCACAATCCTCAAAGTGGCAGAGCACGTATAAGAAGTTAGATAAGAGCCAGGGAAATAACTCACTGGGGTAGTCTGCTGTTTTGTCATGTGCTTGACCCAGCTTCAAGCACAGCCTCCAGCACACTGATGAAAGTCTCTGTATTGTGATCTCTCCCCCCTTCTGTCTCCTTCTATAAAAAAGAAAGAAAAACTGGGACCAACAAAATAGCTCACTTGGATAACACACTCCTTTGCTGGCCCCCACCTCACTAACGGAAGCTTTGATGTTGTGATTTCATTCTCTCTCTCTCTCTCTCTCTGCCTCTTTGTCTCTATCTTTATCTTAAAAAAAAAAAAAAAAAACAACAACAACAAAAAAGATAACCATTTGTCGAGGATACATGTAAGGGGGGGCATTCTTGCCTTCAGTGAGGTAAGTAATCTACATCAGTTTCTAGGGACATCAAAAGGACCTTTGGGCAGCGGTTAAGCGCACATGGTGTGTTGTATGCTTCAACAATGGTGCAAAGCACAAGGACCACGTAAGGATCCTGGTTCGAGCCCCTGGCTCCCCACCTGCAGGGGAGTCACTTCACAGGCGCTGAAGCAGGTCTGCAGGTGTCTCTCTTTCTCTCCCCCTGACTTCCCCTTCTCTCTCCACTTCTCTCTATCCTATCTAACAACAATGACATCCATAGTAATAATTACAACAATAAAAAAAACATGGGCAACAAAAGAGGAAATATATAATTACCTTGGGTAGATTTCTGAACAGAGTTATCTGGTCCCAGCCCAGACTTATGGAAACAGAATCTCAGCCACGGAGGTCTTTACTGTAAGAATTGCAAACAAGGCACCAAGTCTGCAAGGCTCACTCTAACCCTCAAAACATAAACCATTTTTTACAAAATAAAAAATAGAAAGAATTGCAAATGGCTAAACACCATGCAAAAGACCGTTCAAGAGCGATCAGAGAAATGCAACTTTGACTAATGATGCACACTTATCTCCTACCAGACTATCAAGATTTAAAGCTGCTAACAAGCTGTGCTGGTATGGAAGAATTCTTGCGTCAGCTAGTGATGGTGACTTTCGGCAGAGCAACCTGACTGGAGGTTTGAGAAGCATATTTAAAGCTGAAAGTATATATACAATGTTTGAGCAAAAAATTTCCTTGCTAGACATTTATCCTTAGGGGCACAATCTAGGAAGTTTGAAACTGCCTGGACAAACTGGGCCGTTCAGTTGATGTCTATATCAATGTGTTGTAAATGACAACCAATTAAAATTACTTGTCAAGGTAAACAATAAAGAGTTAAAGCAAGGCATTTATTCTTTTGCAAAAGGGCGTGCTGCCAACAGTTGGCAACAGTCAGACAGCAGTGCCCCCCCCCCCGCCCCGTCACCCTTCTCCCATCATTTATACCTGACACACAGAACTATCTCTTCCACCCCTGGGCTGGGCTTCAGAGCTCACAGTCTCCCCGTTACCTAAATAAGGAAAGGAAGAAGACAGTCTGAGGGTCTCTCCTGGAGGATTAGCAAGCACTGCAAGGAGCTAACCTGAAGAATACACAACTAGTGGCATGGGAGTTGGGCGGTAGCGCAGCGGGTTAAGCGCACGTGGTTCAAAGTGCAAGGACTGGCAGAAGGATCCCGGTTCGAGCCCCCAGCTCCCCACCTGCAGGGGGGTCACTTCACAGGCAGTGAAGCAGGTCTGCAGGTGTCTTATCTTTCTCTATCCCTCTCTGTCTTCCCCTCCTCTCTCCATTTCTCTCTGCCCTATCCAACAACGATGACATCAATAACAACAGTAATAATTGTAACAACAATGAAAAAGAATAAGGGCAACAAAAGGAAAAATAAATAAATTAAAAAAATAAACTACTGGCCACAGGTGTTCACAGATAACAATTCATAAAAAGGATTTTTGGTACTAAAAACTTGTTCTATTCATGTTCTTTTGAAAAGAAGACCTAACCATCTCTCACAAGTGCTACTTAAACTACTGGCAAGTGTAAGATTTGGGAGCATGCTTAATCATTTTTTCCATTATTATTATTATTGCTAGGGCTTGGTAACTGCATGGCAAATCCACTGCTCCTGCTGGTCTTTTTATGTATGTATGTATGTATGTATGTATGTATGTATGTATGTATGTATGTATTGTTAAATAGTGCCACAGAGAAATTAAGAGGAGAGACGGAGATAGAGTGGGATAAAGAGGTACCTTTAGCACTGCTCCACTGTTCATGAAGCTTCCTGCTTCCAAGTGGGGATTGAGGGCTTGAACCCAAGTCCCATCACATGGCAACATGTGCACTGTACTAGGTACACTACCACCCAGCCCCTGCAGTGGCACACCCAGTAGAGCACACATGTTGCATTGTTTAAGGACACCTTAAAACCCTGCTCACCACCTGCAAGAGGGAAGCTTCACAAGCAATGAAACGGCGCTACCAGTGTCTCCCTTTCTCTTTTCCTCACTATGCAAAATAAATAAAGTAAAATAAAAAGAATTGAAAAGAAATATCATGGAGCAAAACATAACAAGTAAATTTAAAAAAAAGAGCTTTGCACAGCTAGTGTGCCCATAAAGCAAAATTAAGAGATCACAGAAAAAGAGCTTATTAAAAATGGCAAAAGGACAAGAGCAATGACGACCCTCGGTGCACCCACAGTGACATTTCAGGACCGCCATTAAAGAAGATGTCGATTTGGTATGAAGAAATGGTCAGAAGATGGTGACTCAGTGGGAACCTCTCACTTGGATCCGTTTTCAATCCCTGTGTTTCTGTATAGACACAGAGATGGAGACAGGATCCAGAGACAAATCATTTCAGCGCAAAGACATCAGAATTATTTACAGAGTTCCCTCTGGGTGATGACTGGTCTTGCTTTTCTAACTTTTCTATTTTTCTTTTCTTTCTTTTTTTTTTCTCCCAGCAGGATTATCACTGGAGCTCATGCCTGCACAGTTCCACCATTCAGTAATGATTCTGTTGTTGCTGTTGTCTCAAGCATCCACTTTTCCCCCCCCTTGGCAGTACAGGGGTACAACCTTTAATCTACCCATGTTAGGTGGCTGCAAAACAGTTTCCCTCAACCTAGGTCTTCCCCCTCCATCATGCACCAGGAACCCCAAAAGCTGCTCCATCTCTTCTTTTCCCCCCTCTTTCCCCAGAGTCCTTTGCTTTACCAGAAAGGGAGAAAGAGAGGAAGAGACACTTGCAGGCCTGTTCCACTGCAGGTAGGGACCTGGGGCTCGAACCTTGGTCCTTCCTCACACTTGGTAATGTGTACACTCTGCTCTGAGGCATAAGCCAATATGCAGTCCTTTCTCTCAGATAAGTACACATTTATTGTGTGATGTGGGAAGATGAGGCCCCACCCAAAGGGCTTACTGATGATTAGAATAGGAGAGCAATCAACCCAGAGAATTTACCTAAACAAATGCCCGCCAACATTTGGGAGGGCTCTGCCTCTGCTCACAGCAAAACTCCCCCACTGGGGGCTTCAGAACCAATACTTCTTCTGGGGCCCTCCTTAACTGGAGAAGCTCACAGAAGTAGAGCCTATTTCAGATTGAAGCATTAGCACTGCGATGAACTCACACTGCCCAGCTAAGACTCTGAACAAGAAAAGGACTGATCCTGAAGCCCTTGAAACTGGCTTCCTTCCACATGTAAATTGTTGGGTCCTATATTAAGCACTTCCCACAAATCCCCCTGGGCAGAGGGAGCAGGTCCTCTTCCGGCCTGCCCTAAAAGGAACATAACAAGCATTCCATACAAAGGTAGCTGTGTGTAGGGCCTGGGGGTGGTGTGGGGGTGCGACAGCTGCAGGGCTCTCCAGCCATCCTCTTGGGGGTGGAGGTGAGGGGGAGGATTCTGCTTCTCTCTCCTGGAGTGGTTATAAGAAACCCAGTGGGTACCAGCCAGGGGACTCAGTACTCAAGGGACTGGAACCCCTGCCACCCAGCCTTTCTCTCCTGACTAGATTTGAGGGCTAGTGCAGTAAGCAGACAATCTTTAAGAGTCCGCTGGGTGACTTGCCCAGGCTGACATGGTGATTCCTCTTGGGCATCCAGACTAGGACAGGTTGAACAGATGCTTTTGTTCCACCCTCTGGCACACAGAGCCAGCTCCTGAACTCCAGCAAAAGCAGTGTTAAAATTCAGCATTTAAAAACAAAAACATGTTGGAGACCAGGAGGTGGTGCAGTGGATAAAAATGGATAAAGCTCATAAGCAATGCACCCCAGGTTTGATCCCCAGTGTCTCATATGCCAGAGTGATGTTCTAGTTGTCTCTCTCTGTTAATAAATATATGTATTTTTTTCTTAGCAATGTAGTATATTTGCAAGATAATCAGATTATAAGGATATAGATTCACACTGCACCTACCATGACAGTTCTGTGCCCCCCCAAAAAAAATTTTTTAAAGTTCATGTGTTTTATTATTTATGTGTTTCAAAGAAATACAGGTTATTTTGTAACAGATATAAACCACATCAATGAAAGAATTTAAACACACACACACACACAAAAAAAAAAAACTAAAGGATGGGGGCCGGGGGGTATCGCAGTGGGTTAAGCGCACATGGAGCAAAGTGCAAGGACCAGCAGAAGGATCCCGGTTCTGTTCCAGCCCCGGCTCCCCACCTGCAGGGGTGTCCCTTCACAAGCGGTGAAGCAGGTCTTCAGATGTCTTTCTTTCTCTCTCCCCCTCTGTCTTCCTCTCCTCTCTCCATTTCTCTCTGTCCTATCCAACAACAACGACAACAATAATGGGTAACAACAACACCGATGGACAACAGGGCAACAAAAGGGAAAAAATACTCTCCAGGCGCAGTGGATTCATAGTGCAGGCACCGAGCCCCAGCAATAACCCTGGAGGGTAAAATAAATAAATAAAGGATAAAAATACCTCTGCCCTCTCTCCATAAATAAATGCTTTTTTAAATTAACTAGAATAGGGGAACCAGGCGGTAGAGCACCAGAGCACCGGGTTAAGTGAACAAGGCAGCAAGCTCAAGGAGCAGCTGAAGGATCCCGGTTTGAGCCCCTGGCTCCCCAGCTGCGGGGGAGGGGTCGCTTCACAAAGGGTGAAGCAGGTCCACAGGTGTCTCTATCTTGCCTCCTGTCTTCCCCTCTTCTCTCAATTTCTCTGTCCTACCCAACAACAACAACAGCAGTAACAGCAACAAAAATGAGGAAAAAAATGGCCTCCAGGAGCAATACTGGCATCAAGCCCCTGAGATAACCCTGGAGGCAAAATAAAATAAATAAATAAAACTAGAATAAAAACAAGTATATATGTACACATTTCTCACTTGATCACACTCTCTCCTTTGCTAATAGTCCTGCCCAAGACACTCTTGGGAGAACTCTCTGTCAATGGTTAATTCTGTACTAGTGATCCTTTTCCCTCGGTTAAAAAGCAACCTTCCCCCCCCAAAAAAAAAAAAAAGAAAAATGCTAAATTCGCACAAGACTACAGTCTTGCTTTCTGTGGCTGCTTCAAGATATAATTAGGAAATCTGTAGAAGTTCTAATAGCTGAATGAAGGCCTGAATACAAAACTATGTACTATATAGCGCCTAGGCCTTTTGAATCTTTCAAATATAGAGCAAGAATGATGCGGGAGTCAGGCGTTAGGTAATGCAAGGGGTAAGCGCACTACGTGGTGCAAAGCACAAGGACCAGCATAAGGATCCAGGTTCCAGCCCCTGGCTCCCCACCTGCAGGGGAATCACTTCACAGACGGTGAAGCAGGTCTGCAGGTGTCTATCTTTCTCTCCCTCTCTTTGTCTTTCCTTTCTCTCTCCATTTCTCTCTGTCCTAACAAGGATGACATCAACAACAACTACTACTACAAGAATAAAAGAAAAACAAGGGCAACAAAAGGGAAAATAAATAAATATTTAAAAATTTTAAAAAGAATGTATGATACAAGCAATGTGCCAGAAAATGAATTTTTTCTATTTATTTATTTATTTATTCCCTTTTGTTGCCCTTGTTTTATTGTTGTAGTTATTATTGTTGTTATTGATGCCATCCTTGCTGGATAGGACAGAGAGAAATGGAAGACAGAGAGGGGGAGAGAAAGATAGACACCTACAGACCTGCTTCACTGCCCGTGAAGCAACTCCCCTGCAGGTGGGGAGCCGGAGGCTAGAACCGGGATCCTTATGCAGGTCGTTGTGCTTTGCATAGGGAGTCAGGCTGTAGCGCAGCGGGTTAAGCGCACGTGGCGCAAAACACAAGGACCTAAGGATCCTGGCTCTAGCCCCCGGCTCCCCACCTGCAGGGGAGTTGCTTCATGCACTGGCAGTGAAGCAGGTCTGTAGGTGTCTATCCTCAGCTTCTCTTCCTCTGTCCATTTCTCTCTGTCCTATCCAACAAAAACGACATCAATAACAACAATAATAATTACAACAGTAAAAAACAAGGACAACAAAAAGGGGATACATAAATATTATTTTTTTAAAAAGAAAGTTTTAAAGTAAAATAAAGAAACAAACAAACCTCTCCCAGTAAGAAATGGGGCTTAGTAGTTGGGTTTGGAAGGTCTCGCAAGCTGTGATGAGAGACAGGCTTGAGGGGAAGGGGGGAGCTCGCCCTCCATAAGGAAGCCTTAATGTGACTTTCAGGGGTTTGTGACAGCAAGTGCAAATCCTACTTTGGCTACCCCTAAGAAACACTTGGGGACTTACATCGGAAAAGCATCAGAAGCTATGGTGCCAACTGCAGCCCAGACCACCAGCTAACACTCCCTCCACCCTCCCAGCTTTGAGTCAGAACTCAGTGCAGGTGCAGAGAGAGGGGGAAGGGAGAGGCAGTCGGGGGATCTAAGATAGTTAACCCCCCTTCCCTTATAAATAGCATTCACTAAAGTATTGCGAACAATCTAAAGTTGATCTGTATACACATTCTAGGTGTCCTATTAACACACTAAAACGCAAACACTAGGGGACATATATAGATATAGATATATAGATATAGATATATAGATATATAGATTCTGATGATGAGAATTTCCCCCACCCCCAAAGCTCAATGTGGATCACATCCAGTGCAGTCAGGAAATACATTCCTCTCTGCACAGCCTGGTAAAAATGGAGTTTGCGTGGAGTGGAACCTTGAAGTAAGCCTAGGTGATAGAGGAGTGACTAACTACACAGGGCAGCTATTCCTAGGAGAGTCTCCTTCTTCTCTTCCCAGGAACAGCTCTCCCAGCTTTCCTGAAGCAGCTATACCTGCTGCACATATTTCTTTAGAAAGCTACCCCCCCCAAAAAAAAAAAGAAAGAAAGGAAGGAAGGAAGAAAAAGAAGGAAGAAAGAAAGACTGGGCAAGAGAATTGGAATGTTAACTTCATTTCGCTGGTGGAGTGGCAGGAGAGATAGAGTGACTTGTTAACAGCCACCCCGGCGGGCTGAGCAGTAGCGCAGCAGGTTAAGTTCACATGGCACAAAGTGCAAGGACTGGCCTAAAGATCCCGGTTTGAGCCCTAGGCTCCCCACCTGCAGGGGAGGGGTTGCTTCACAGGCAGTGAAGCAGATCTGCAGGTGTCTATCTTTCTCTCCAACTCTCTGTCTTCCCCTCCTCTCTCCATTTCTCTGTGTCCTAAATAACAAGGGCAACAAAAGAGAATATATATATATATATATTCCTCCAGGAACAGTGTATTTGTTGTACAGGCACTGAGCCCCAGCAATAACCCTGAAGGTAAAAAAATAAAAATAAAAAAACCCACAGATCCGAAGAAAAAGCTCAGTTTCCCTGTCTTTAACTGGTTAGATGATAATCCCAGCCAACCTCCACAGGACCTCACGCTAGAAGCAGGGAAGAACACAATAAGGCAAGTCCATTAAAACAACATTAAAGATCTCAGTTTAAAGCTGCTAAACAGCAGCATTACAGTTTCAAGGGTCCAGGCCACTGAAAGAGATTTTCCTTTAAAGTCCCTGGGGCTTTGCACAGTTGCGGCTATTAGGGATCAGATCTTATCTCAAAGGTATGGAGTTTACCTTTGATCCTCCTCCGGAGCTCCCACTAATGTCAACTTTCTCGGCTGTTGGGATCAGGCCCCTGGTCTCCCTTTAATGTAGGTTTTATCGAGGAAGCTACAAGAGCCACAGGACCATTACAAGCCAAAGCTGTGAAGTCCCCTTCTGATGATGAGTCGTCCTTTTTTTTTTTCCTCCTCTTTTAACAATAAGAGCCTACTCTTAAGTGGTGAATTTTAAATATAGACGATTGCACGCTGTAAAGCAGAAGGAGGGGGAAGGTTTTAAAACCAAGGCGCAAAACGAAACAAAAAACCAAAGTAACCAACCAAACGCTAATTAAGCAGCCTGGTTGCTTTTGTACGGTTTGCTCGCTAGTACATGAAATTGACAACGACTGTCTGGAATAAAAGAGCAGACGTGCAAGTACGTGAAAGCTCCCATCAGCTTCCCTCCAGAATCACACAATCAGAATGAGGTTCAAGCTAAGATGGAGGGGGTCCCTGGGGGAAGGGGGGTCTCAGGGGGGAGGGTTGTAGCTCTTTAAAAATCCCCCATCCCCCCCAGCTCAGGGCGCGCGCCCCCCTCCCCAGCTCTGGGCGGTGGGGTTCTCGCCCAGATATCCTTCATCTCTGAACTGACCCATCCCATCTTCCCCAGCCCATGGTCCCATCTCCTTCCCCCCAAAGTGCTCAGAGGTCCCAAGGGATACCCCCACCCAGCTGTGTCCAACTCCACGCCTGAACCCCGTTGTTTCAGACCCCTTCCCTTCTGGGAGGCAGTGGCGTGAAGCACCCCCACAGACACCCATCATAGCCCTCTCTTCCCCAGTAGCAGGAGGAAGTCGCCCAGTTTCCTCTGTTCTCGCTGCCCGCCGGAGCTGGGGCGCCGGGGGATTTTTGGGTGGGGTTCCTTTTTGTGGTGTGTGTGTGTGTGTGTGTGTGTGTGTGTGTATGTGTGTGTGTGTATAACGTTCATCGCATCCTTCCGCCTCGCCTGGCTCAGGTGCCTAGAGGAGGGAATGGGGAGCTCGTCGCGCCTGCTCCCGGGCTCTTTGTGCCGAGCGCAAGGCAGTCTCGCCCCTGTTCACACCTCCAGCCGCCGGCCAGAACCCTCACTCTCCCGCTCGGCACTCCGAGCCTCCCCGCGACCCCACCCCATTCCGGATTGCTCCGCAGCGTCCACTCGAGCGCACGCCTCTCAGTGCCGCTGTCAGCGGGCGCCTGGGACTCGGACCTCGGCCAGTGCGGCGGCGGGTGCTCAAACTTACTGAAGCGGAGAAAAGAGCGCGCGTGGCGCAGCCGGCCGCAGCCCGAGCGCCCCTCCGGCCCTGACCCCCGCGCGGGGAGAGCCGCCCGCTCCCCACCCCGCTCGCTGGCGCCCGGAGCGCGTCCCCCGGGACCCTCGGCCACTCACCAGCACCACAGAGCCGCGTACGGCCTCCGACACGCTCTGACGGAGCTCGGCCGCCGTGCCGGGTTTGCTGAGCCGCTTGGTGAATTTGCGCACTTCGGCCATGGCAGTGCTTGCAGGGCTCAGCGGCGGCGGGCGGACTCACTGCCCCAGACCCGGGCGACCCCGGCCGCCGCTGCTGCTCCTGGTGTTTACCCGCCGACTGGCCCGCCACATAGCAGCTAGGCGGCGGCGCGGCTCCCGCGGCTCCTCCCTCCTCCCGCCGCGCTCCTCCCTCGTCCCCTCCTCTCCCTCCCCTCCTCTCCCTCCTCTCCCAGCCCGCCGCTTGTTGTCCAGCCCGGAGGCGGCTGCCGCTCCCTCCTCTGGAAAGCAGGAGCTGAGCCCAGCCCCGGGAGGAGGGTGTGTCTGCAGGGAAGGGGGTGGGGTAGGGGTAGGGGTGGGGGTGGGGGTGGGGGGAGGGCTGGGGGGACGCGAGTCACGAGAGAAGAAGGGGGAAGTGGCTACCGCTCGGGCTCCGCCCGCAGCCTCTGTAGCTGGTGCAGCCGCATCCGGGAGTGCAGACCTAGCTGCTGCCTTTTTTTCGCTAGTGTATGTATGGGGGGGGGGGGTTGGAGCAGGACTTAAAGGGAGGGAGACTAAATATCTTCAAGTGCCTGGCGTGCTCTGCTCTTTACTCCTGTCCCTCTGCGGTACCCAAGAGAGGGCTGGATAACTCTTGCTCTCAATACAGGCACGCACACCTCGCAAGCCTTCGGGGCCAAGACGGCCTGGGGCTGAGAAATGCTGCCACCGCCAAGCTGCAACCTATTGTGTGCTCCTCCAGGGAAGGAGCGCCCGGTGGTCTCTCTGGAGGGGCAGCTGTTTACTGGAGCCAGCAACTGACTGGGCTCCTCTCCCAGTGAGTGCTCCTTCCAAGACGGAGCAGGTAGCTTGGGAAGTGGAAACTTGTTGAGGCCGAGCCCTCCTCCCCCCCCTTCCACAACCACCTCCGGCTGGGCGGGGAACAGCTGGGTGCTGGCGCCAAAGGACTGGGGGTGACTGGGGGCGGGGGCGGGGCGGAGAGGCCATTGCCGGGGAGTCTGGAGGAGTTACCAGTTTTCTGGAAGATTTCACACTGGCCCTGCTCGCCCCTTTCGACTTCTGACACCTTCCGTTAGCTTCTTCACCTTCCAAGAAATTGTTTCCTGAGAATCAAAGTACATCTAAGCAGATGGAAAACAAACACGCTTGAGACAGAAGAATGGCAATCTGCAAGAACTAGAGGCTCCGTGGAACCTCCACGAGTGCAAAATGAGAACAGCTCCGCTGACCTGGCTGCTTTTCTGTCATGGTGGGGTTACTTCTCAATAGGAGTCAAGTGATGACTTCAACATATCATAAGTGGAAAACGCATTTCATTTTTAGAGATGTATTTATTAATGTAACAGAGAGGTGACAGAGAGCCAGAGCCTCCCTCAGACACAGGGCAATGCCAAGGATGGAACTCTGAGCCTCATGCTTTCTTTATAACTCTAAAGCTCTAGCCACTGCAGCACTTCTAGGTAGCAGGAATAAAGCATTTTAGAGACCTGCTGAAGGAAATAGCTTAGTCTTGACCACCTTACATATGCTCAGGATAAGTACATTAGCCCACATTTGGGAGAATGTTTTGTTGCAGCATGTTCACTGTCTCCTGTAACTTCTTGACCACAGTTCTGAGAGTGCTGATCGATGGTTGTGTGGGTTCCTGCCCAGAACACACACAGCCTGGAGCAGTTGAGAGCATTGAGCAGCATTGAACACTGGCTGTTGGGGATATAGATTTCTCCCTTCTCCGTGGAAACTGGAGAGTAGGTGAAGGATACCCACTGGAATCCTTGCTTTTTTTTTTCTTTTCTTTTCTTTTTCCACCAGGGTTATCTCTGGAGCTCAGTGCCAACACTACAAATTAATTGCTCCTAGAAGCTACTTTTCTCTTTTTCCCCCTTCTATTTTATTTCATAGAACAGAGAGAATTTGAAAGAGGAGAGAGTTAGAAAGGGAGAGAGATAGAGGGATGGATACCTGCAGACCTGCAGATGGAGAGCAGAGGCTTGAACTCGGGTCCCAAGCATGGCAATATGCACTCAGCCAGTTGTACCACTGCCAGGCTCCTAGTACCTCTATTTATCTTGCCCTGTTTTGTCTTTTTTCTTTTTCTTTTAATTTTTATTATTATCTTTATTTATTGGATAGAGACAGCCAGAAATCAAGAGGGTGATAGAGAGGGAGAGAGACAGAGAGACATCTGCAACACTACTTCACCACTCGCAAAGCTTTCCTCCTGCAGGTGAGGACCAGGAGCTTGAACCTGGGTCCTTGAAAATTGTAATATGTGCGCTCAACCAGGTGCACCACCACCTGGCCTCTGGCTTTTTTCTTTTCCCCAGAGCTCAACTCTGCTCAACTCTGGCTTAATGTGTTGTATAGGAATTGAATCTGGGACCTGGGAGCCTAAGGCATGAAAATCTTTTTGCAAAACCATTGTGATATATCTCCAAGCCCCTAAAAAAAATCCTTATTTATTCTTCAAGAGAGAAGCACACATACACACTCAGCCTCATGCTGGCATATGCTGGGGCTCCAGAAGTCTACTGCTGTATGACCTCCCAGGTGGCAAGAGTTCCCCCCTGTGATGCTGGGGCTGGCTGGGAGCTGCTGCCAGGCCTCTTGAGACAGGATCTCCTCATGTACCCCTATCCAAGAATCCACCCAGTGTCTCAGTCAGAGGTTTGATTTCTGCTGAACATACATTACCAGAACATCGGCATACAGCCCAAAACTAAATAACTAGATCAGCATAAGTCAAATCGTTGTAAATCAGGGCCATCTGTACTTCACTGCTATGACCTCTAATTCCTGGGAATCCTAAGAAGGTTCCTAGCACTGCCATGTGAGACTTTCCCCACTTTGCTCTTACTTCAAAGACCAAGCAGTCACAATGACATGGAGATTTTGCTGTGGATTCAAGGGTGGAGTCAATAGGCTCTGCGATCCCAAAATAAGTCTTAGCAATAAGCCTGTGTAGGCATCCCTTCCGTAGGTCTCACAGAAGCACAGGTGGATGGGCCAGAAAGAGCCTGCAACCTGGGATTTTTCTAAAGGCAGAGGGACCTTGCTGCATCCCCCACCCCAGCTTTGTGCAGCACCTGTATTGCTGGCTGTGGCTGGGTTAGCAGGAGCTCACACTCATGGCATCATGAACAAAGTCCACTGAAGGCAAAACCTCAACCTAGCTGTTGAATTGTGACCACTGTGTTGGGTTACCTGCAACATGCACCTGCTTTTCCTAGCACACCACTAAGGTTGAAGCCCCCCCCCCACACACACACACCACTGTAGTGGAGGAAGGTTAGATACTGTGGTGTCTTTATAGCTCTCACTCCTCTTTCTCTCCCTCTGTCTTTCCAGCTGAAGCTTCAGCAGGAACAATAAAAAAAAATATGTGAACATAAATCAAGGCATGGCTGTGGAGTAGCAGCAGACTTATTTCACTTTCTCTAGTCAACTAAGAAAAGTCACAAAAATCACCTAAACACTCAACAAAATATAACCAGGATTTCCCTGTGGCTCATGGATGGAAAAGGAGTGAGGAAGAGATTCCCAGGACTAAACAGCCATCCTCAGGGCACCAAGCTGGGAGATTAGCAACTGAAGTGCCCCCACTTCCAGGTCTTAGTTAAAGCAACAACAACAACAACAACAACAAAACTGCTTTAAAAAATCACCTAAAAACTCACTGACTTACAACTGTGACTCCTTAAGTTTCCAATGCTATTACCCCATAGAGGGTGGAACAACAGCAAGAGACCCTATAATGACATCAAAGACATTAAACCGGCCTGGTAACTCAGGATAAAATCTCCCTCCCCCACCAAGATATATAAACAAGGAAATTGAACACCTTGGCCACAGCGCCTCCTGCTGGTAGAACAACAAAAGCCACACTAAATACAGAAACTGAGAAGCATAGACAGCAATGACAGAAACCCCAAATGATCAGACAAGCACAGATCTAAAAAAAAGAAAAGAAAAGAAAAGACTGAGAAAGAGTTCATAAAACTCATTATGAAGTCAATTCAAGAAACTAAACAGAAGATTGAAGAACTCAGTGATCATTTTACCAAAGAATTACAGAGTACGGAAAAAGAAAAGAAAAAAAAAAAGACTCCAAACAGCCTTTGAATGCAGTTCAAGTTGAGATAAGTAGCCTCAGAAGTAGACTTAATCAGGTGGAGGAGAAAATATCAACACTAGATGACACAACTACCACACTCTGGGAATTTAACACTCTTGCAGAGGAAAAGTTTAGGAAAAATGAATCACTTCTCTATGTGTTGTGATGTCATTAGCACATGGCTGAGGAATTGGATTCATTAGCATATGGGCTGATGTCAGGCTGACTAACATCAGGACAGAATTAAACATGCTCTCTGTTCCTGCACTGCCTTCACTCAGCTCCCAGCTTTCCCATGTACTCAAGGTGCTCGCCATAGCTGCTTCTCCTGGGAACTGAACACACATCACTGAGCTACCCAGTAAACTCTAAGACTCTCCTCAACAGCCATATAAGTAACCTATATCCTGCCGATAATTGCTTATTTTGCTGTAATAAATCTTTGATCGTTTTAACCTGAGCTCAGCTACACTACCGCAGAGTCCTTTATTTTTTCATTACAACATCTATGAAATAGCAGGCACATGTAGAAAGTGGAACTGGGGCCAGGTTGTAGCGCACCTGGTTGAGCGAACAGACTACATTGTGCAAGCACCGGGATTCAAGCCCCTGGTCCCCATCTGCAGGGAGAAAACTTCACAAGTGGTGAAGTAGAGCTGCAGGTGTTTCTCTGTCTCTCTCCCTCTCTATCGCTCCCCCTCATTGTCTTTCTGTCTATATACAATAATAATAATAACAAATAATTTTTTTGAAAAGTGAAAACTATACCACAACCTAACAGCATACACCAAGGTGAAATCAAAATGGATTAAAGATCTAGGTATTAGACCAGAAACTCTAAAGTTTACTGAGCAAAATGTCAGTGAAACTTTTCAGGACCTTTATATCAAAGATGTATTTGGAGATAACCCCCTGGGCATGAGAAATGAAAACAAGAGTAAATAAATGGGATTACATGGTACTAAAAAAGCTTCTACATGTCAAAAGAAACTACACAAGGATAATCAGTCAACCTGATAAATGGGAGAAGATACTTACACATCACACATCAGGAAAAGGCAAGTGGCTGATAACAAACATCTATACAGAATTAGAACAGATCTACAAAAGAAGCAAAAATGACCAAGTAAAAAAGTGGGCCAAAGGGGGTTGGGTGGTAGCACAGAGGGTTATTTCTCTCTGTCCTACCCAACAATGATGACAACAATAATAACTACGACAATAAAAAACAAGAGCAACAAAAGGGAATAAATAAATATTTTTAAAAGTATTTAAAAATAAATACCCTCTCTTGTCTAGTTCTCTATCTGAAACAATAAGATTGGGAAAAATTGATCCAGTGGAATCTCATATGTGGGAGGCCCAGGATAAATTTTTTAAAAAATGAACATGATGTAACCTGAGACTCAAGGGTAAAGAGCATGCACTGTCATGTGGGGGTTCCTGGGTTCAATCCCTGGCACCACATGGAAGCACCATAGACAGCACAACCTGAATTCCATGGATGATAGAACTTGATGTGGTGTCCCTTCCCTCCTCTCTCTGCTCTCTCTCAAGGAAGAAGAAGAAGAAAGAAAACAAAAAAAAAAGACTTTCAGGCACCAAAGAAGTTCAGTTCTTAGCACTGCTATTAGTCAGAGCTGAGCAGTGCTCTGGTAAAAATAAATAAATAAATAAATAAATAAATAAATAAATAAATAAATAAATAAATAAATATAAAAAGCAGACTGGAAGGGGGCTGAACGGTAGTGTACTGGTTAAGCCCACATGGCGCAAAGTGCAAGGACCGGCACAAGGGTCCTGGTTCGAGCCCCAGCTCCCCAACTGCAAGGGGGTCACTTCAAAACTAGTGAAACAGGTTTGCAGGTGTCTGTCTTTCTCTCCCCTCCTCTGTCTTCCCCTCCTTTCTCAATTTCTCTCTGTTCTATCCAACAACAATGACAGTAATAACAGTAATAATAACAAGGGCAACAAAATGAGGGGGGAAATGGCCTCTAGGAGCAGTAGATTCGTAGTGTAGGCACTGAGCCCTCGCAATAACCCTGGAGACAAAAAAAAAAACAAAATCAGACTGGAAAGTAACCCAGCAGTGTCACCTTTCATGAGTCACTTCTGGAATTCATTCTCCAGCACCGTGTAAAAAAAAAAGTCAAGTTTGTTTGTTTGTTTGTTTGTTTGCCAGGAAATGGTACCATGGATAAAGCATCAAACTCTCAAGCATGAGATCCTGAGTTTAATTTCTGGCATCATATGTGCCAGAGTAATTCTCTGGTTCTCTTTCCTTCCTCCAACAAATAATATATGATGTCTGATATATAATATACAATATAAAACTAATCTTTTTTATTGTTGTAGTTATTGATGTCTTTGTTGTTGGATAGGACAGAGAGAAATGGAGAGAGAGGGAGAGAAAGACGCCTGCAGACCTGC